>NC_056727.1:1139246516-1139249016 GCF_019279795.1 Protopterus annectens | reverse complement strand
AAACACTGGCCCCTACCCAGTTCGGCTTTAAGGGCAGATCATGCCTCCTAAACCTGGTGGACTTCTTTGAGACAGTTACCAAGGCTATAGACGAGGGAAAGGTGGTCCACACAGCTTACCTAGACCTCGCAAAGGCCTTCAACACCATTCCCCACTCGGGTATTATAGACAAGCTCACCAGCCTGAACATAAACCCCTGCATCACGAGGTGGGTTGCCAACTGGCTCACTGACAGAACCCACATGGTAAGAGTTGCATGAGCTAGGTCTGACTCTAAACTGGTTACAAGTGGTGTTCCCCAGGGCTCAGTCCTAGGACCCCTCCTGTTCGGCATATACTTCTCAGAGGTATAGGCAAGCACAGGAGGACTATGGATGACCAAGTTCACAGACGACTGCAAACTAGGTGCTATAATTGACTCTCCAGCTGACACAGACATCCTCCAAAAGGGTCTTCGTGAGACAGATACCTGGTGTCAAAACCATGGCCTCAAGCTAAATGACAAAAAGTGCATACTCAACCCCTTTGGATAAAACAAATTACCCACAAACTACCACATAGGTGGTAGCCCCCTAAATATGGAAGACTTAATAAGGGATCTGGGGACCCAAGTAGATAATAACCTCTCCTTTGATAATCACATTGCCAAAGTGGTTAGAAAATCCTTCTACGTGGCCCACCTAATCACAAAAGGGTTTGCATCCAAATCGAAAGAGGTCATTGGGCCCCTCTATGCATCACTAATCAAACCCATCCTACAGTACAATGCCCCATTTGGGATGTACCTTACAAGACACCTGCAACAACTGGAAAGACCACAGAAATACCTCACCAAGAGGATCACTGGCCTCAAGCAGATGCCCTATGTAGCTCGACTTAAGAAACTCCAGCTGTACTCAGTTGCATACTGCCTACTCAGAGGTGATCTCTGCCTGACATACAAGGCCATGTCCAACCCAGAATTGATGGACATGCTCCATCTAAAGAAAAGTATATCCCCTCGAGCCATACACTCCAGGGATCTAAACCTCACCACAACAATAAATAGGAAGTGCTGGAGGGATAGATTCCTGTCCCAGAGACTTCCCATGCTTTTGAACAAGATTCCAGTCTACATTAGGCAGAGCTCCTCACTAACCCTCTTCAAGAGAAACCTTGACGAGTGGATGGGAAACAAAGTTTACCCTAGGGATCACTTCAGTGGCTCTGCTGGACTGAGGCACAGGGAACTAATCTCAGAGGGCATCGAAAGCCAATACATTCTGGCTAGGCTTATAAATGCCTTCGGGCAGATAGCCTAATACCTACCTATGAACCTATGAGATGAAACTGCATAAGAGGCCAGCCTGCCAAAGACTGGTGTGTGCATGTAAGCCAAAAAAGTTGTCACGTATAATTAGGGGTAATATTCAATCATAATGGCTGCTCTGTTAACATTATCATGAAATGTAACTGTCCTTAGAGGTATAGGCAATAGACAGAGGGTATTGAATTTTACTAAGACATTTTAGGGTGCAAGTGGTAGTGTTGTAGGAGAAGCATTTCAGTAGAAGTGAGCATAGGAATATGACGAAGGATTTGAGAGTGGACATTGTGCCTGATATGCTGCTGAAAGGGAAGTAATAATGCAGGGTGCTAGAGAAACTCCAGTAGTAATGGAAGATTTAAAAAAGGCAATAATGGAAGATTTGTGGGTAATGAGATGTTATTGGCAGGAGAGGAGGGTTTATGTTTATATGTATTCATAGGGTCTATATTTGATAACCGAATGTTATCTTTAGCGAACCCTCACATGAGCAAAAATGCCAGGAATCGAAAGGGTGTTTGGGGGTCGTGGTACAGTGAGGAGTGGAATATTTGCCCTTTCCTCACTGTAGTGCGATCTTGGAGTTGGAATATATAGTTAGCGGGGGGTGTGGGGAGCCCCCCCCCCCATAATACCAAGTTCGATTACCGGCATTTTCGCTTATGTGAGCATTTGCTAAAGATAACATTCGGTTATCTAATATAGACCCTATTCATAGCACTTATAACTGCTGTTGTGGAGCCTTAGGAGAAGTCATCAGTTTTTTCCAGGGATCATTATACTTGGGTGGGGACTGGAACGTGATTTGCAGTGGTGAGAATGTATTTGGCCATCTAGAAGACATAAATTGAATAAGGTGGGTAGATTTCTGGTGAATTACATGAGAATATTTGGTATAGAAGATGTGAATTCAGTAGTAGGAATGCAAGACATAATTTTCATATTATTCTCTTAAGGTCCAATAACTTTCCTTGCTTGACTGGATATAAATTGTATTTCAAATGAACATGTGTACTTAATAGGAAAGATTTGATAAACATCCAGTAACTATTTGAGATTATAACCTGATAGAAAAACAAAGCATATCAGCATGTCAGCATGAAAATAAAGTAAAATGAGACGCTGGCTCTTTCCTTCTTGCATGTTAAAAAGAGATGAATTGGTAATGGAAAGGATTCAAGAATTAAATAGGAT
>NC_056727.1:1138154285-1138166785 GCF_019279795.1 Protopterus annectens | reverse complement strand
TATATCTAGCTTTATATAAAATATATGATTCATAAGTTACGTAAAATATATGATTCATATCATACACATAAATACACAAAGTCATACTCAGAGCCTCTAAATAAAAACCTGCAAAAGCATCAGAGACATCCAAAGCAGACACCCAAACAACCTACACCTCCTGTCACAAACCAGACAACACATAAAACACAAAATCCCTGTGCCGCACAATCACAGCCGTTAAGGCAAAATAACATACCTAACACACTAGTAATAGGTGACTATATAGTCAGGCACACTGACGACCCACTCACTAGGCTGGACATGCAGAAGGTTACTGTTAGCTGCCTGTCGGAAGCCAAAATCCACCACATAACACAAGCACTCAGGTCACTCCAGAACAAGTAGAAATATGACTCTGTCATTGTTCATATTGGAGTGAATGACCTGAGACGTACCTCCCTGGACTATATGAAAAGAGACATGGAAGAGCTCTCTGATCATGCAGCCCAGGCTGGTATGACCCTGACCCTGAGTAGCATTCTGCCCTCACCAAGAATGATACCACAGTATAAAGAAAAAATGATCAATTTCAACAATTGGCTAAGCTTCTGGTGTCATTCAAAGGGGATCCCAGTGTCTGTTAGCCTGGGACAACATGCTCGACAAGCCACGTTGCTTCGCCAGAGACGGCTTGCACCTGTCACCCCTAGGCTTTCGAATACTGGCCAAGACTCTTGCTGCCCCCATAGTGCCTTTTTTAGGCAAGGCTCAAAATTCAAACCCACCTCCGTAAACAGCACAGTTAACAAAAAACTGAGGGTTATGCTACTCAACACCAGGAGTTTAAATCTCAAAATGCACTCCCTTGAAGCACTCCTCAGTATGGAGAACGTCGACATCTGTGCAGTAACTGAAACCTGGTTCAAGGCTCCAGAGAGCACCTCAGCACTACCGGGCTACAACTCATACCACACGTTTCGGCCACAGAACATGGACCGAAACACATAAGGAGGGGGTGTATCCATATTCATCAAGGATACCTACACCTCCAGGTTAGTGGCGCAACATGATACCTCTGAGATCATCCATGTGCAACTAACATCGGGCAAATCTGCAATGCAAATTGTGGCCTGCTACAGATCACCCTCCATGACCCAGGACCACCACTCCACCTTTCTGGAGACACTGGAAAACATGAAGGTCCTTCCAAACACGTTAATATTGGGCGATTTCAATTACCCTACCATTCACTGGGAAAACTACTAGAGTACAAATTCCCAGGCCCAGCGCTTTCTGGAATTCATCAACTAAAACGCCCTGGATCAGCTGGTAAACTCCCCTACCAGAGGTGAAAACATATTGGACCTGGTCATCACCAACATGGGCGACAGGTGTTCCACACCGGAGGTCAACCCGTCACTGGTTAGATCAGACCATAATCCAAACCGGTTGTAGCACTCAACAGTAGTTTAATGAACACACGAACTGACATCCAAGATTAACGCTGACAAGGTCAAATTAACGTTTTCGTCTCACAACTTTTTAAGATAAAATTCCCTCCATGTCACCACCTTTATACCCTCAGCAATTAGTTCACAACCAATAAAAAACAAGGAAAATAATATGCACCACTAATGTGTACTAATACTTTTAAAACATTTAAAACACTTCTAACGGACTAAAACGGTCCCTAAAAATCACAAATTATATACAGTCATTGTGCCACTTGAATTTAATTTAGTATGATTAAAACCTTTAATTTAATAGTTTAAAACACAATTAAAATAAATAAATAACATGAATACCATAAAAGTGTTTATTTCTAAAAGGTCACAACCCCCTCTAGTGGTCAGTCGTAAAAACTTTCTCCAAATATATTTTGTTTCCCATAAATAGTAATTTATTGCAGTTCATAAAATCCTTTAAAAACATACCTTAATAAATGTGTGTAAAATTTATTTACATCCTGTATAGGTGATTCTAGTTCTGCAGTTTGGCAGATCTGAGTTTTAAAACTGGGGTGAGTGAAATCATGTCATTTAGACCTGGGTGTCTACAAACTTCCATTGTTACTTGCCAGTAGAGTTCCTATATTCCAACCTAATTTCCCACAATCCGCCTCTAGGGTCAATGGGTGCCACCTCAAGAACAAAAAAACAAAATACTGCATCCTTACACACACAAGTGTGTCTATACAGGGCATTGTTATCTTGTTTTGTCCTTATGTCATAGAGATGTTCATACAATCTTTGTTTAAGCTTTCTCTCGCTTTTACCCACATAAAATGAGTCGCATGTTTTGCATAAGGCCACATAGACCATTCCCTTCGTGTTACAGTTCACAAATGTGTTTAAAGTGATCTTCCTGATGTTCATCGTGCATACAGCTGCAGTCATAACAGATGGGTTCTCCTGCCGTCAGGCGGGTCCTCTGTCGGCCGAATTCCAAAGTCTAGGTCCGGCGTCGGTTGTCATCGCTTCTTCCCTGACGTCAGTGTGACAGGGGTATAAAAGAACCAGCCGACGCCATTTTCTTCAGTCTTTCTTGCCACGCGGTGCCCGAAGCAGAAGCAGTTCGCAAGTGCCGGTCGGCCAGCTCCTGAGATTACGAAAATTTGGAACCAAGTCTTCTTAAAAGCTAAGTACCCGTTGAAACTTTTCTTGCCTCAGACCGATGTCAGACAAAGTTAATAATTGTATTTCTTGTGGGACGCAAATACCGCATAAGGATTTCCATTCCCTCTGTATACCTTGTTTAGGCCCAGACCACGACGTCTTGGTCTGTCACTTTTGTGCTACATTCAACAAACGCACTATTAAGCGTCGGTGAGTTAAGCCCAGCATTATTTTGGGAAAGCATTTAACTATACTATGTCGTCGGATAGTCCAACTCCGGTTTTGTCTAAAAACCGCAAAGACAAGGACCGACACTCTAGGTCCGCGGTCTCTACCGACACCACGCCAAAGCCGACTAGGCGTGGTCCGGTTCTCAGCGAGGCGCCTACGCAGCCCCTGATTACCGACGACACATCTTTGGCGGTGTCTCCTGTACCCGAGGTCGCAGGCTCCTCGTCCCACACCCTGACTACAGATACCGAAGCCACGCTTGGTGTTGAAACAGAATGTGGACAGGTCCACCTCCACTCAAGGTGTCTTCAGACCTTCCTCTTCTTTCTCCATCAAGGCTTTCACCAAGTCTAAAGCTACCATGCACCCTAAGAGACCAGCTACACAGGGTCCATCTCCAGGCCCCATGCCTAAGAAACAGATGCTTAAAATGGCTGAGGATTTAATTACTCTAATCAGAGGTTCTCAGCCACCTCCGTACAAAAGACCCAGAGTAGAGGAAGATTCCCCCTCCTCTGATCAGGGCTCCATTATTTCAGAGCACTCTGATTATCAGGAACAGTCTTACTCCCCTTTTGAAGACTCTGATGCAGAGGAATCTATTCCTTCTGTATCCCCTGAGGATTACTCATTTGGTGAAACTCTGCATACCTTAAGGGAACACTTCCACTGGGAAGGCCAGGATTATTCAGATTCCAAGAAAAGGCTCAGGAATTTCTTTTGTTACCCAGCACAAGCCTCTGGCTATACCTCCTGTCCTGGACATCCTAGATGATGTTTACTCGGAGGCCTGCCTTAACCCGGACTCTCTTCCTCCAGCTCCAGTTAAGCCTGACAGGTACTACAGGGTTCCTGACTCACACCAATTTCTATACAAAAGCCATGCTGCTGACCTAGAAACCATCTCACAGGGCCCCAAGGGAGTTAAGGCCTCCATTGCCAAAAACCCATTGCCTTTCGAGAGATTCCAGATCCTTAGAAAGGTGGGGAAAGAAGGTATATACCTCGGCTACCTTATCCATGAGGGCCTTAAACTGTCAGTTTCATATGCTAAAATACCAACAGTTTCTGTTATCTCAATTGAAAAGTAAAATGTCACAACCTGAACAACCAGACATGAAGGAGTTGCAGGATTTGATGCATAGTGCAGAACAAGTGGGTAAACATACCTTACAATGTGGTTTTGATGCTCTAGATGCCTCATGTAGAGCTGCTGTTACAGGCTCAATCATACGTAGGCATGCCTGGCTCAAGGAACAAGCCTTGCCTGATCATGTCAAAGCTAAATTACTAATGGGCCCTCTTCAAAAGGATGTACTATTTGGGGCAAATGCTGAGGAAGTATTACGGAAAATGGAGGAAAAGGCTAAATCAATGCAAACTGTGAAAGAATTTCTGCAGGTTCAACCCCCACGTTTTAGTAGAAATTAGCCTTCCAAAAACTGGTCCTTTCCTGCCACAGACAGACCCCAAAGAGGCAGGTACAGGCGCCCGAGGGGCAGAGGACAAACACAAGGCTCGTACAGAGGCAGACAATGGCAAGCTCCTACACAAAGAAGTGGTGAGGACAACTCACAATCTTTCAGAAAGCAAAACCAATGACTTTCCCCTTTGCATGCCAACCAGGTCTCAAATGGCAGCCCCCTTAGGAGGAAAGCTGGCACTATTCTCAAAAAATTGGCATATTGTCACAAACGACAAATGGATCCTGAACATTATAAACAGAGGATACAAATTCCATTTTCATACCCTTCCAAAAATGAAAGGCATGCCAAACCTGCCACACAATCAAAGGGCAGAGGCACAAAAGCAAATTTCAGATCTTATAAATATGAAAGCTATTCAAGAGGTACCTACGCACGAACAAGGTCAAGGTTTTTATTCCAGGCTATTTATGGTGCCAAGAAAGGGAAAAGATTGGAGACCTATTTTGGATCTTTCCATCCTAAACACATTCCTACTCGTACCAAAATTCAAGATGCTCACTCTACAGCAACTTCTTCCCATGCTGGGCAAGGAGTCTTGGCTGGTAACATTGGACCTCAAGGAGGCATACCTGCATGTCCCAATCAGACAAAATTGCAGAAGATACCTCAGATTTCTTGCAGGTTCAACCCATTATCAATTCTCTGCATTGTCCTTTGGTTTATCTACTGCGCCCAGAGTATTCACGAAATGCCTGGCATCAGTAATTGCCTACTGCAGACTTCAAGGGATACAAATATACCCTTATTTGGACGACTGCCTGATCCAAGCGGACAGCAAGCACATTCTTTTGAAACATCTGGCTTATGTAATAATGTTATTAAACTCTCTAGGATACACAGTCAACAAAGAGAAATTAAGACTAATACCCTCTCGGAAGATAATTTTCCTGGGTGCCAATTTGGACACAAACACCCAGATGGCCTACCTCACGCCAAAGAAGCAGGGGCAACTAATTCAGTATTTCAGAACACTGGCAAATTGCACCAGGCTGACTGCAAGGAAAATCCTGCAGGCTCTGGGATTCATGGCATCTTGCATCTTACTAATCCCATGTGCAAAGCTGCATATGAGAAAACTACAATGGTACCTAAAAAACATATGGTCTCAACACAGCCACAGTTTGGAAACAATAATACCACTAATTCCATGTCTGCAAAAGGAATTTCTGTGGTGGGCTCAAGCTTGCCAAACAAACACAGGTCTTCCATTCAGCAAGCCTCAAGCAAATCAAGTCATCACAACAGACGCCTCGGACTACCTGGGGCACATGACAGACGGTGCATTCAGGGCAAATGGACCCAAAAAGAAAAGCACCTTCACATCAATCAAAAGAAATGCTAGCAGTGATAAATGCTATTACAGCTTTCAAGGACCTTCTACAACCAGGTCAGCTATTGATAAGAACAGACAACACCACAGTTATGTGGTACATAAACAAGCAGGGAGGAACACATTCTTATCCCCTATGCAGACTGGCCATGTCACTTTGGAACACGGCCATGGACTTACAAATGGAACTACAAGCACAGTACTTGCCAGGCAAGGAAAACACGCTGGCAGACAACCTAAGCAGGAATATGACAGATCCACACGAATGGAAGTTGCATCCAAAAGTTTTTACAGAAATAATCCAAGAATGGGGAAGGCCAGACATAGATCTCTTTGCTTCCCACAAAAGTCAATTGACAAAATTCTGCTCGAGGATCTTCCATCCAAACGCCTGGAGAGTGGACGCTCTCTCTTTCAGTTGGACATCAATGACAGTTTATGCCTTCCCACCTCTTCCTCTGCTGCCCAAAGTCCTATTGAAGACCAGAGCAGACAGACCAAAGATGATCCTCATTGCTCCGGACTGGCCAAGGCAACACTGGTACCCACTCCTGAGGAGCCTGACGCATTCCCCACCATGGACCCTGCCTCTAATGCCTCTTCTTCTGACTCAGCACAGCTTCAAAACTCTTCACAGTCAGCTGAAAACACTCAATCTAGCCGCTCTCCAAGGAAGTGCAGGATGTCATTTTGGAGGCCAGAAGGCCATCGACTAGAAAAGCTTATGGAAACGTTTTTGTGTTTAAAATGAGAAAAAAGGCCAGTGCCCTGGAAAACTGAATTTACCTCAAATACTACAATATTTGGCTGAACTGCTAAGCAGTGGACTTTCGTTCTCCTCCATCAAAATCCATGCCTCAGCCATTTCTGCAGAATACAACACTGATCCACCTTTATTTTCTCACCCTCTATTAAGACAGTTCCTCAGAGGGGCTAAGAATTTAAGACCTCCAAGAAAACAACCAATACCTGCTTGGGATCTTAATTTCATTCTGGAAAAACTTACTTTGCCTCCTTTTGAGCCAGCTGCCTCATCAGATTTACAATATTTGTCCTGGAAAACAGCTTTCCCTCTGGCTATCACTTCAGCTCGTAGAGTTTCAGAACTACAGGCTCTTATGGCTGTCCAGCCTTTTATCATCTTCCATCAGGACAGAGTTTCATTACGTACCAACCCGTCCTTTATGCCTAAAGTGGTATCCAGGGTAGCTTTAAATCAGGCCATACATTTACCTACTTTTTATCCTAATCCTCAAAACAAAGGAGAGATTACTGCATTCCTTGGACATCCACAGACAACTGCGTTATTATTTGGACAGAACAAAACCTTTCAGAAAATCAGAACAGGTTTTTGTGGCCTATCGGATAGGAGCTCAAGGAAAGTCAATATCCAAACAGACAATCTCAAAATGGATAGCCCACTGCATACGCTTTTGCTATTCCTTTCATGGCAAAACTGTACCTACAGGCATTAGAACTCATTCTACCAGGGCCACAGCCACCTCTGCAGCCTTCCTCAGAGGAGTTCCTACCAAGGATATTTTAGAAGCAGCCACTTGGAGTTCTGTGCATACCTTCTCTAAGCACTACAACCTACCATTATACTCCAAATCTAGAGCAGGCTTTGCCACTGCAGTCTTGCAGGGCATTTTGGCTCCTCCAAGCTCCACCTAGTGCCTACCACCCCTTTCTTAGCTTTGGGATTCTACCCATCTGTTATGACTGCAGCTGTATGCACGATGAACATAGTACAGTTTTGTACCTACCATAAATGTAGATGTTTGAGTGCTAATACAGCTGCAGTCCAGGTTTCCCTCCCTCCTTCCTATTGCATTGCATTATTACATAATTTTATGTATTGCCTTCCTTCTGGGGGCACCTGACATCTGGGGCAAGAAAAACTGAAGAAAATGGCGTCGGCTGGTTCTTTTATACCCCTGTCGCACTGACATCAGGGAAGAAGTGACGACAACCGACGCCGGACCTAGACTTTGGAATTCGGCCGACCGAGGGCCCGCCTGACGGCAGGAGAACCCGTCTGTTATGACTGCAGCTGTATTAGCACTCGAACATCTACATTTATGGTAGGTACAAAACTGTACTTTTCTTGCTTTTAAAAACAAAACGTCACCTGTCAACAAGTGGGAGCAATAATTGCAGCTCCCACATTTAAACACACCTTTTTTGCTCCTCATACCTCTTTCCAGAGTATGACCATAAGTACCCCTCTCTAACAAACCTTTAATGTTGTTGCCCCTCCGGTATGTATATCTTAAATCATTTTCAAAAATGTGCTCCAAATCTGAATTTTTTGCAAAATATTTCCATTCTCTATCTATTATCTATCTAACTAATCCAGCCTCACCATCATAGGTGATCACTATACCCGAGCTGTAATTGTCTTTCATGTTTTTATTTTTATTTTGTTCTGCCTGATTCGTCTCCAAGTTGACCACCTCTTGTTTCCCTAGTTTGGGGGGCAAATCTACCTCCAGCCAAAACCTTTGTACATTTGGTAAAAAAGTTCTATAGGGTAACCCCTATCAATAAACAATCCTTTTAAATATTCACATTCTTTGTAAAAAATTACATCATTAGAGGTAATTCTACTCACTCGCACTAGTTGACCCTTTATAAACCCCCTTCTTTTGGTGAGGTGGATGGGTGCTTGTGTAGTGTAAGTAAGAGTTTGAAAAAGTATCCTTACGAAATATTTTGGATGTGAAACTACCGTCAAACTTTTGTATATTGACATCCAAATAATTCAATTGATCAAAACAAAATTTGTGTGTAAATTTTAAAAATGAGGTAGTCTCATTAATGTATTCTACAAAATGTTCAAAAATAATTTCATTGTCAACCCATAAAAAAATAAGTCATCTAAAAACCTACCATAAAAATTCCAAAAACATCTGTAGTCTGAATTTAAAATTTACTTATTTTCCCAATATGACATTATAATATTTGCATAAATGGGGACACAATGTGCACCCATTGCCACTCCACTTAGTTGCTTGTAGTATTCTGCCTCGAAAAAAATAAAATTGTTCTTTAGAACTAATTCCATCAGGACTAAAACTGTTCTAACTCATTGAAGGTAATTTCTTTATATCCAACCAGCATTTCTTCAAACCAAGCTAAACCTGTATCGTGTGGTATACAAGTAAACAAATCTATAACATCCAGGGTTGCAAAGCCCACTTTTTCTGAATATAGTGTGCTATCCAACTTCCTCAAGAAGTCCCATGAGTCCTTAAGTATGTTTGTGTTATCTGTAACAAGTTTTTTAGTCTTTTTATCCACGTATTTTGCCAGTGGAGCTGTTAACTGACCCTTCTGCAGAAACTATAGGCCTAAGAAGTGGATCGCCTATGTCTTTGTGTATCTTTGGAATACCAAATATTGATGGTACTTTAGGCTTTTCAACATGCAAAAAGTTGTACGTCTCCATGTCGGTTAGTCCATCAATCTATAAGTCATTCAGAATTATGTATATTTTTAGTAAGCTATATTGATTTCGTTTATTGATGTTCTAACATATTTGTTTGTATCACTAAGGATATTCAACATTTTGCCTTCGTAGGTAATGTAGTCCATTAGCGCAACACCCCCACGTTTTCATAACCCTCAAATTCCTATTACCACTAACTGTGTTTAAAATTTCTCTTTCTGCGAGGGTCATGTTAGAAAGTACATTGTGGTGTTTCAAAGTTTTTCTCAAACCACTTTCAACTGCCAGTTCAAAATTCTGCAACTGCGGGTGTAGGGGTGGGTTAAAAATACTTTTCCTTGCCAACTTATTTTCATTGACTTTAGTTTTTTTATTCCCATTAAAGAACAACTCCAAATTCTTTTTCCTAACAAAGAGTTTTACATCAATCAACAGTTTGAAAGTGTCAGCCTTCACTCTAGGAATAAAACTAAAACCTTTTGAGAACAACTCAAAATAGGGTTTAGTCACTGTCACACTTGAATAATTAAAAATATTAAAACCTTTGTAAGAACATTTACAACCTTCTGTAATAATGGTGTCACTTAATTCCAAGCTTGTTGTTGCCAGGCCTGCGACCCCCACCTCCTCCCGTGGTAGGTTTTTGAACCATAGTTCACAGGGTCTTTGTGCATTAGCCTTTCAGACCTGTGAAGAGGGGGGAATTCAGTAGTGTCATGCCTGTTTTCATTGCATCCAAAATCATTGCTTTCCATGTTATTCCAACTTTTGTCATTATTGTTATCACCCCCTACCCCAATTTTTAGGCTTAGGATAGTATGTATGTGCCTTGTATTCGTTCAAGTCTCTCTCAATCTTTTTAACTTTTCTAACCTTGAACGTTCAAGTCTCTCTCAATCTTTTTAACTTTTCTAACCTGAACGTCAGCACATTTGTTCTCATTTTTCTTTAATAAATCATGGTATTTCAACTTCTCTTTGTCAATGGTGAGCATTAAATCATTGATGATATTATTTAACCGTTCCACCATCGCATACAATTTTTCCATTTGTTCATTCTTTTAAATAATAGCCTTCATTATGTCAAATCCGCATTTTTCAAATACCAAAATCAATTCCTGGTGAAAGTCAGAACCATCAATTACATTATTGGGATATTTACAAACCCTAAGCCCTTTAGGTACTATATTAAGGTGCAGGCAATGGTTTAAATAGGCATTATCCATATCTAGCATTTTATATTTATACAGTAAGTAGTCTAAATCCAATAACATACTTGCATAGGTGCCATTTGAATTTACAAGTGGCTTTTTCAGTTCAAAATCAAATTTAACATTGAGAACATCTTTCAGTTGCCGTTTAGTACCTGGCAACATAGCTGTAAAGTCCGTTCCAACTGGAACATCAGAAAGTCCTTGGCTGAAATGCGACCTTCCCATAGAACGCCTGCCTCCATAATTTTCGAACGAAATCCTCGGAAACCCGTCTAAACTCACTCTTTCCACTGTGTTTCTTACAGGTAAAGCATTGTTACCTCCACGCTCGCTCTCAGCCGTTCCTTCATTCGAAGCTAAACGGCTCCTGGCTTCCTGGTTACCAGGCAAAGGCAGTGACGAGGCCAACGACACCATCGATTGGCTGATGGGTGTGAGAATCCCCACCAGTTGGGTTAACTGTCCTGTGAGCTTCCGAAGCTCACCAACCTCAGGCCCTTTGAATGAACTCTCGTGTGAAATTCCCGGTTGGGAATCCATTCCAAAGCAACCCAAAACCAAATCGAAAAGCGGAAAGTGCTTGCAGAAAACAAAGAATTAAAAAAGAAGCACAAAGGATCCAAACCGGTTGTAGCACTCAACAGTAGTTTAATGAACACACGAGCTGACATCCAAGATTAACACTGACCAGGTCAAATTGACGTTTTCGTCCCACAACTTCTTCAGATAAAATTCCCTCTCCATGTCACCACCTTTATACCCTCAGCAATTCGTTCACAACCAATAAAAAACAAGGAAAATAATATGCACCACTAATGTGTACTAATACATAGAAAACAGACCTTTCAAAAGCCAAAAACACAGTGTCAGTGGGACCAGATGGTATCCCAGGCTGCGTCTTGCACGAACTACAGAACGAACTAACCCCCACCTAAACACGTTGTTCAACCTCCGCCTCTCCACAGACTACGTGCCCATAGAGTGGCGCACAGCAACGGTTATTCCTCTCCACAAAGGAGGGGCCACAACTGCCCCTGGTAACTATCGCCCCATAAGTCTGACTAGCCTGGTCTGCAAGGCTGTGGAGCACATCATCATGGAACTCATTAACAAAGACATTGGGAACCTCCAAACACTAGACCCGACCCAGTTTGGCTTTAAGGGCAGATCATGCCTACTAAACTTGGCTGACTTATTCAAGACAATCACCAAGGCCATAGATGAGGGAAAGGTGGTTCACACAGTCTACTTTGACCTCGCCAAGACTTTTGACACCATTCCCCACTCTGGTATTACAGAAAAACTCACCAGCCTGAACATAAACCCCTAAGTCACGAGATGGGTTGCCAACTGGCTTACAGACAGAACTCACACAGTAAGAATAGCGGGCTCCAGGTCCAACTCTAAACCAGCCACAAGTGGTGGTGTCCCGCAAGGCTCAGTCATTCAGCATATACTTCTCAGAACTACAGACAAACACAGGAGGACTATGGCTAACCAAGTTCGCCGGTGACTGCAAACTGGGTGCCATAATTGACTCTCCGGCTGACACGGATATCCTCCAAAAGGGCCTTACTAAGACGGGCACCTGGTGTCAAAGTCATGGCCTCAAACTAAATGCCAAAAAATGCATAGTCATCCTATTTGGGAAAAACAAAACACCCACGAATTACCACATAGGTGGCAGCCCCCTTAATACAGAAGAGGTAATAAGAGATCTTGGGACCCAGGTAGATAGTAATCTCTCTTTTGACAATCATTTTGCCAAAGTAGTTAGGAAATCCTTCTATGTGGCCCATCTAATTACTAAAGGGTTCGCATCTAGAAACAGAGGTTATAGTGCCCCTCTACTCGTCACTCATTAGACCCATCATAGAGTACAATGCCCCATTTGGGATGTACTAATCAAGACACCTCCAACAGCTGGAAAGACCACAAAAGTACCTCACCAAGAGGATTACTGGCCTATGCAGCCTAGACATATGTCCTATGCAGCCCAACTGAAAAAACTTTGGCTGTACTCAGTGGCATATCGCTTACTCAGAGGTTATCTCTGCCTGACTTACAAAGCCATGTCCAATTCAGAATTGATTTACATGCTCCACCTAAAGAAATCCAAGTCACTGCGAGCCACGTGCTCTAGTGAGCTAAACCTCACCACAACAATAAATAACATGCTGGAGGGATAGAT
>NC_056727.1:1137343367-1137451285 GCF_019279795.1 Protopterus annectens | reverse complement strand
ATGTCAATCTTTTGTTATTGAAGGAATATGAGTGGATAGTACGTTTACAGGCTGATAAATGGCCTGGTTTGAATGGAGCAGTAAGTCTCAAACCAGTTTTGATTAAGCGTCAGAGGGAGAATTTATGATGCTAACTTTGAGCTGCTGCCTTTTTAAAAAGTTTTTAAAAAAAGTTTTTTAAAAAAAGTTCTTATTTGATATAAATGATTTATCTATATTTAATCTATATAAAATTGTTTTTTATTAATATAAGTAAAACTTCTTTAAGAGTTTTGGGTGTGATGCATTTTAAATTATTTGCATAATTAATTTTGGTTTATATCTGGTTGGCTGGCTTGATCATGTGTTTTTCAGTGCTTCCTCTATTTAAATGCAACTTATGTAAGGTGATTTTATGTGCTGATGAAGGGTGTAGACCCGAAAGCTTCATTAAATTGTTTGTTTGTGACTACCGTGTTTTTGGTTAATCATGGACAAGCTTACTAGCTTGAACGTTACCAGCTATGTCACAGGATGGGTGGCCAACTGGCTCACAGATCAAACACACATGTTCAGAGTTGCGGGTGCCATGTCCGACTCTAAACCAGTCACAAATGGCATCCCACAGGTATTGGTCTTGGGACCCCACCTGTTCAGTAGATACTGCTCAGAGGTACAGGCAAGCAAGGGAGGAGTATTGCTGGACACGTTTGCAGATGACTGATAACTGTGGTCCATAATCGACTCCACGGCTGACACAGACATCCTACAGAAGGGTTATACACAGACAGATACCTGGTGTCAAAACAATGCCCTCAAGCAGAATGCCAAAGAATGCATAGTCATCCCCTTTGGATAAAACAAAGTGCACACAAATTACCACATATGTGGGAATCCAGTATGTATGGAGAATGTAATTATGGCCCTGGGGACACAGGTAGACAGTAAACTATCCTTTGATGATCACATTGCCAAAGTGTCTACAAATTCCTTCTATGTAGCCCACCTAATGTCACCTAATGTAACCCACTTTGTCAAGTCTGATCATGACACCATCCTACAAATATATCTGTGGAAAGGAAAACTCCCAGTAATGTGTATAGCACGTTATGTAAATGCATACTGCTCTAGTATCAGTAAGTAGTTAGGCATGGGTTTGCATCCTGCACTTGACAACTGTGTGTGTACATATCTTCTTGTAGCTGAGCAACCTTTTTGGAGACAACTACAACACCTTAAATGTGGTATACCCATCTTTGTCAAGTCTGATGATGTCACCATCCTACAAATATAGCTGTGGAAAGTAGAGCTCCCAGTAATGTGTCTAGTGTGTTGTGTAAATGCGTACTGCTCTAGTAGCATTAAATAGTTAGGTAGGGGTTTGAATCATGCACTTGACAACTGTATGAGAGTGTGTGTGTGTGTATCTCCTTGTAGAGGAGCAACCTTTTTGGAGATAACTACAACACCTCAAAAGTGGTATACTTATCTTTGTCAAGTCTGATGATGTCACCATCCTACAAATATACTTGTGGAAAGCTGAACTCCCAGTAATGTGTATAGCACGTTGTGTAAATGCATGCTGCTATATTATCATAAGATAGTCAGGTAGGGGTTTGAATCCTGTACATGACAACTGTATGTCTCTGTGTGCGTGTATCGCATTGGAGAGGAGCAACTTTTTTGGAGACAACTACAACACCTTAAAAGTGGTATACTTATCTTTGCCAAGTCTGATGATGTCACCATCCTACAAATATACCTGGGGAAAGGAAATGTATAGTAAAGTGTATAGTGCGTCGTGTAAATGTGTACTGCTCTAGTATCGTAAAGTAGTTAGGTATGGGTTTGAATCCTACACTAGGTGAGTGTGTGTGCCGCAGTTGGTGACTGTGTTGTGGGTTTTGCTTTTACTACTGTATGACATGTCACAATGACAACAGTATGTGCATTGCACGTCAGGTAGCTGTGTGGCAAATTAATATAAGTACACGTGACCTCAATTATTTCAGAGGTGGGAACCCTGCTTTCTCCATGAACATATCTGTTATCTTTGCCAGAGTGTGCTGCTGCTTTCCAGACCTTAGGTCACATCTGTATGCTTGTGACAATCCAAGCCACTGCAGTGATCCCTGGCCTAGGTCATCTGTGTCACGCACACTCATTACAGTTTCTATTGAATAGTGTGAGTGAGGGTTTATGCCTGATGTATATTTCAGACCAGTTAAAATGCAGCAAAGTCTGTCAATGATGGCTATTCATTATAGGTGTACAACAACCTTTGTGGATATGCATGCAGACCCCTTATTGCTTATGTGATTCACCGAGGGATTTCAAAATACCTTTGGAAATGGGATTACCAAAGGAGAGATGATGTAACACTTGGCTGTATGTACCCATCGGTACCTGTCAACATGTTGGGGGCTACTACCTATGTGGTACTGTGGGGATACTATGTTTTGTAAAGGTGGATGACCATGCTTTAGTTGGCTTATATTTTTACAGCATGGGTTTGACAACAGATATCTGTCTATATGATACCCTTGTGGAGGATGTGTGTGTCATCTAGAGAATGCATTATAGGCCACAGTATGCATTCCCAGACATGGACGGACATATCCCTACTATGTTTGCTTGTACCTAAGTGAGCTATATGGCAATTGGGAGTGGTCCCAGGAATGGGTGCAGGTGAACACCACTGGTTACTGGCATAGTATAGTTCCTGAAGGGTACAAATGTTACTGTGTGTCCCACATCTGTCTGTCAGTTGTCAAGACATCATCTAACAATTGTTTATGGTCAGGCTGTAGAGGTTCTGTTTACTACCAGAATGCAAACCAATGACAGTAACAGTATCACCCACAGCACAGTGTCAAACCATGTCATACACACATGGGTACCCAAGTTCCACAATGTGTGTAGCACAATGCATACTGACCACCAATAGAAACTATGGAGTGTTAACACTCTGTAATACAGGGCATGTCACCCTGCCCATGTGTCCACTATACACGTACATGCAGACAGTGCACCTCCACCATGTTCACAAATGTACACCTGCAAACCTGTGCTGCACACATCCCACATGTACTGTCCACTCTCTAACACATGCTGCCAATACTACACACATCAACTAAGTGGCACGTGGGCAGACAATACACTATTAGGATTAACACTGGTGTAAACAATACTCCATTGACAATCATAGCTTTAATGCATCATGGCTGCTCAGCTACACCTTCAAGGATAACATTACACTTTACTGCTGACAACGTGCTAACATTGATATACTGCCATAAAGTCACACTGTGCATCAGCACCATGTTAGCCTGTTCCTGCATCAATGTTACAAATTATAGGAGGTGGCACAGATTTCATCATATGCACAGGGTGTGTTGTTGGTTTGCCAGAGGCCTACATTGAGCCATACAATCGACATGTATGTGTGTGTGTGTGAGGGCCAAGAGTACTGGTATGGGCCAAAGTTGATGTAATGTGTGCAGGTATGTGTTAGCCCTAGGTGTCTATTTTATGTGTGTTTGTGTCTGCATGCACACAGTTCCACCATGTGGCTGCCATATACCGGGATTTGTGGGACAGCCACAGACTGCATCTGCCAGGCTTTACAGATCACTGTCTCCTGCCACGGATACAGTACCTGTGCCTGGCAGGGGTGCTACTGACAGTATCAGGTACTGAGCCAGACTGAGTACTATCCTCAGAGGTAGACGTATGTACACTGGACCCAGGTCCCTGCTGGGACTGTCCAGAGCCACGTGCATGTGGTCTTCTAGGACGGTCTATGGACAGCCCACCCCCAACATTGCTGGGGCTGGTACTGGTACTACGGGAGCGGCTGTGACTTGAGGGATGTCCGTGGTGACTTTCAGCTGCTGATCTTGCTGGCATACGTCCACATCGATGTCTCACCAGTCCCGCACTGTCCTGACACATGGACATGACATTATGGAGGACATCTAATGTCTCACCCCAATGTCTATCCATGACCTCAGTGTAATTACATATGGCACCTGCTAGGTCATGGATACTGTCATTTAAAGCAATGTTATGTGCCCTCTGTGCCCTTAGTCCCTGTCTGGTGTACCATTCCATACGTGCCTGTGCCTCCATGACAGCCTGGAACATGTGTGAGGTTGTAAGACCTGTGGCATGTCTGCCAGGGGCATGATGACCAGCAGTGCTCCGACGAGAACCCCTGGACATCTGCCTATGTGGTACCATTCCAGACCTCTGGGTATGGCTGCTGTGTACGGATGCATGTGTCATAGGTACCACACTGTCCTGGCCATTGCTGACTGTATACTGTCCCTCAGCTAAGGGCATTGGTGATGAAGGATGTATTGGCAGTATGAGACCCTGGCAAATATGCCTGTGCCTCAACACCCTTATCATTATTATCACTATTTGAGACAGTGACATCAGGTTCCCTGCTGCAGTGAACCAGCCCAACCTCAGCACCTGTAAGAGGAAGACAGGAAGCACACTTTACGACCTGTACATGATGTCAGAACAAATGCACACATGCACACATGCACACATGAACACATGCACGCATGCAGACATGCACACATGAACACATGCACACATGAACACATGAACACATGCACACATGCACACATGCACACATTAACACATGAACACATGCACACATGAACACATAAACACAAGCACACATGAACACATGCACACAAATACACACACACACACACACACACACACACACACACACACACACACACACACACACCACCAGCAGTCCAGAACATACCCAATAGTGGTTGATGGTGGGGTACAGTATCACAAGACAAACAGTCATATCACACGTGTCAGCATGCAAGACGTGTGTTGCTCAACAGCATGCAGTGCGAGTGTAGACAGTCCATGTTAATAACAGTATACATGGCTTTGATGCATGTGTGTTGTTGTTCAGTGATTGTCCTCACCCTGGGATGTAATGTGTACATGGACACAACATTGCTGTGCAAGTATTACAAGCTCTGCAATGTGCTGTGCACCATCACTCACAGGTATACATACCATGGCTGGATGTTTATCTGCGTGTCACATAGATATCCGTTACTGATTAGAGCGTCTGTGTCTTCAGCAGTAATTGTAGACACCGGTGTAGCTCATGCATGCTATGTATATACACAGGATGAGTGGTGCGTGTATACCTGATGGAATACCATTGCTCAACATAGCCATTGTACAGTAGTTATGGTTAGTGTAGAACATATTGTGGACATGCCAGTGCCAGCCATGACATGGCATGCTACAATACAACTGCAACATTGAACATCACACATACCCAATGTGTGTCATGTGACCTATACACTCAATAGCATTACAAGACATATATGTGTCACTTGGAGTGAATGGTGATTGCTATGCATATTGTGTATAGGTGCATATGTTTGCACACACACAACATTGAGGTGTATAGCAATGAATGCTATGTGTAGTACTGTGGTTACTGTAACTGGATGGCGTGTTGTATCATGAGCCATCATCATGCAGCATCATGTGGTCACTCAAGGCTACTTATGTGTGCCAGACCAGCACCTATCATGCTGTACCTGAACTGCAATACCATGGCTAGATTCACCATTTCACAGCCAGTTGTTACATGGGTTTGTAAGGTGCCCAATAGGGAGCATTGCCTAACATGGATATGTTGCAGGTTGGAGAGTGTCGCACTGCCCCATGATAGGCCTCTACCCCTCAGGTATATCATGTGTGCTGTGTGGATGACATTTGGGATACCAGAGTGTGACCTTACAGCGTGTGTCTGAATACACCATGTGTAGCATATTAACATGTACTGTGTATGACGGAGTTGTGTATGTCGTGTGCATGTGTATCGACTGCCTATCCAATGTCCACTATAGTATTGCCACAGTTGTTTGGGATGCTCTGTGTATTGCATGTGTTTGAGGCAGCCACTCACGTTACTGAGATGAGCATAGTCTCACAGCAAACATGCACAGCATGCATTATGTGTAGGTGTGTTACATGTGTACATGGCCTACACCTTACCTATGGCATGCACATTTTATTAGCAATATCAAATGTAGAACACACTCACCAGCATGGGTCTGCTGCCTTGCTGTCACACCAGAGGGACCTACAAGGATATGAAACAGTTTGTCAGTGGCAACAACTGTGGCATTGCTACTGTGGGTTTGCAATCTTACAGTAGCATGATGGTTGACAGTCACAGGCCTACACATCATGTTCCAAATTATCAGTATTGAACAACACCAGGCTCCACATCTTCTAACTACATAGTACACATCTCACATATGCATGATCTAACAATAGAGGTAACAGTAGTCTACAGATATGCCATCTTATCTGCATGCTCCATGTGAACTTGCTGGGGGGCTCCAGCCTCCATGATGATGCATGTGTGCTGTTCTTGTTGTTGGCCAGGAGCCCCCAGGCTCAGGAGCAGCTCCTCCACTCTGGTGAGGGGGGGGATGGGTGGCAACCCCACCACCTGTGGCAAGCTGTTGCCTACAGACATCAGACTCACGCTGCCGGACATGTCTAAGTAAATCACTGCAGTGATGTCGTACCTGCTCATAAGTCCAGTTATGCATGCCTATGTCATTTATCCTACAGGCAACATCTTGCCACAGTGCAGTCCGCTCACACTGGTCCTGGCTGCTTCTTGAAAATAGCAGGGTGTACTGTTGGATGAGACAGTTGGTTAGTATCTCATCCTCTGCATGGCTATAGTCAGGATTACGATGGTGGGACATGACCCTGGAAGACAATAAAACAATATGTGTGAGCAAGTCATGTGGCACACTTAACATTCTACAGTACAGATATCACTGAACTGCCATAAATAGCAAACTATTGTCTGTCAGTGGATACACACTTTCAATACCACACATCAGTGCTCAACCCACAACTGCCTGACACTGCCTGACACGCAGTTTATATTAAAACATTTCCTGCACAGCAACGAAGATAAACCACTATGTAACACTATGCAACAGTACATGGCACACTGTATGCGACACAATACACCACCTAGCCACAGGAGGTATATATCCAGCTAATGCATAATGAAATATGTAATCCATTGCAATGATTGTAAACTCCAGTTACAGTATTACCAGTATACCACAGTAGTTGTTGATGGAAAACCCCTGCCTACAATATGTGCACATTCGTGAATATAGGAGGCATACTGCTGCACTAGACTATACATGTTGCTAGATACCCAGTTATATCCTGTAACACACATATGACCGAGGGCATGTTACAGGCATACCCACACACACATCAGAAGTACATACAGGACACAGAGGTATGGCAACCCAGATGAGCTTTACGTGTGTACCATACAGTACTGTGTGTCAGTACTTACAAACCCTTATGCCTGAGGTATGTAATCTGTGAAGACTACAGGGAACACACAAAACAGTGTTTCCAAGCAATGTGGACATACACCATACTGCGCTTTTTAGGCCTACAGCTTCAGGTAGTACTACAGTTCATACAGGGGTTTGATTCACCAGCAGTACCAATCAATGAGCATGCATGTACTGCTTTATCCTCCAATGGCACACCCCAGTTAACACAAAGGGACTACTTTAGACTGTATGCCATACTGCTTTTTCTGGCTAGCAATAGCATACACATCTTTTGGTGGGATCAGAGCTAGGACACATAATACCATGACAGAAACAGTTTCCCACTAAGCTATCCGATATATACACAACTGTGACACATTCAGCAACACATTCACCATCACACTCAGTCAACCTCACATAGCAATTATTGCAACAAGTACATGTGGGTGTGTATTGGTTCATAGGTAGGTTATGGGCTATTGGCCCTAGGACCTATAGAAGCCTAGCCAGACGGTACCCTGGCCTTTGATGCCCATCTAATTTAGTTTCATGTGTCCCTGTCAAACAGAGCCACAGAGGTGATTCCTGGGGTGTATTTCATATCTCCCATCCAATCATCAAGACTATTCATGACAAGTGCTACTGAGGAGCTTTGTTTGCTATTGATAGGTAGTTTGTTCCAGAATATGGGATGTCTCTGAGATAGGAATCTATCCCTCCAGTATGTTCTGTCTATTGAGGTGACAAGGTTTAGGTCCCTAGAGCTTGTAGCTCATAGTGATAGTGATCTGTTTACATGGAGCATGTCCAACAGCTCTGGGTTTGACATAACTTTGTATGTTAGGCAGAGGTCACCTCTGGGTTGCCGGTATGCAACACAGTCTAGCTGTGGTTTTGTGAGATGGTCTGCATAGGGCACCTGTTTGAGGACAGTATTACTCTTTGTGAGGTATGTCTGTGGCCTTTCCAGTTGCTGTAGATGTCTTGTGAGGTACATACCAGAAGGGGCATTGTACTCTATAATGGGTATTGTGAGTGATGAGTAGAGGGGAACACTGACCTCTTTTTCCCTGTATGACACAGCTTTTGTGATGAGGTGTGCCATGTAGACAGATTACATGACTAGTGTGGCACTGTGATTATCAAGGGTGAGACTACTGTCCACCTGTTTCCCATGGTCTCTTATCACACTTTCGGTGTTAAGTCGACTACCACCTATGTGATAGTTCATGGGTACAGAGTTTTTAGCAAAAGGGATGCGAATGAATTTCAGCCATTGAGCTTGAGGCCATGGCTTTGTCACCAGGCATCTGTCGCAGTATGTATGAGTCTGTCTCTCCCTCTCTCTCTCTATATCTATATATATACATATATATATATATATATATATATATATATATATATATATATATATATATATATATATATATATATATATATATATATATATATATATATACATACACACACACACACACACACACACACACACACACACATACATATAAACATCCATTGGTGTACATATAGATATACATACAGGCATATATACAGTCCACCTTTCATGGTGGGAATATCAATTATGCAACGTATGTGAGGTATACAGTTATGTAATGATATTGCACAGTCTTGTGCAAAATGCATTGAAGGTGTTCTCATCCCATGTGGCTTTAGCAGGACTCACTGCCTGCAACACTGCAAACATAACAAATCACACCCACAGTGTTTAAGCACCACATGTCATATACCAGCAAACAGCCATTGTCCACACTACTGTACAGAACACAGATAACATGGTTCAGATGTTTGACATTTTATGCTGAGCTACATATATCACAGTTATGTCCCACTGCACACAGCTACACACTGATTTGTCCATGGCAGTAGTTATGCAGGGCATCTGTGCATAGATACGTACTGCTGCCACTTATTGATGTTTCAAAGTATGTATAGTAGTCTTCAAATACATTTACTACATGCCAGTAAATACATATCTGTTACATACCTTTCCTTTGTATGTGTTTGTAGTTTTCAGTTTGCTGTATCTTTGGCTTTATTTTAATAAGTTTTTTTTTGTTTTTTTTTCTATTATTATTTATTTATTTATTCCACTGGTGTGGGTGGGGGTGTGCGTCTCTCTCTCTCTCTCTGTCTCTGTCTCTCTCTCTCTCTCTCAGCATCTGCAATGGGATGATTGCATGTGTGGCCAGCAAGTACAGCCTGCTTTTATAGGTATCTGCACATGCGCATGTGATGGCCTCTGCACCAACTGGTGGCCACCATTTGGTAATTGCATGCAGCCTGCTGTGTGGTAATTGCAGTACTCACTGTCACAGCAACCCAATGCTATAAATTGCTATGTCAGGTAGGCATAGCCCTTTCAGCTTTCCAAAGTGGGGCCCATTCTTGTTTGCTGTGGACACCGTTGTGTAAGTCAGAAGGTTGGTATACTTTTTATATCTGAAGCTAGGGGTGTAGCCAGTGATTTAAATGTTGTACTAAGACCTGAATGTTGCCACTTCCACTACACAGTTGTCAGTGTAGAATTGTACTCACACCTACAAATGCTAACGCAAGATACATGTGTGTATGTAGTTTCTTTTCTACTTATACAATTAACTGCCATACAAAAGTAGTTACTGAGATGTATTCATTTGGCACATGAACTGTTTGTGAACTGCTATACTGTGAATATTAATTTACCCACTTTTGAACAGTTTCTGCTTTTTTAGTGTTGACATTAGCACAGGCTGCTCAAGAAAACTGGACAAATTTCAGTACTGAATATGCCTACCTACATCCTTGGTAGACGCTGAACACACAGGTTTATTGTACATTTGGGTAGGGGTGCAGAAGGACAGAGAGCATTATGTATTAATGTGTGAACTTTATCTTGCTGGACTTAAAGGGTTGCTGTGTACCTGTTAGTTTACCAAGGCAAGAAGTCTGTCTGCGTAGCTCCCAACTGTGGACCTATCCAGATGGTAGCCAGAGGTTAGCCTGTTATTCTTTGTCTGCGCACCACACCGGTCTTTTCAGCACTGGAACAATTGCATTGTCACAGTTGGTTGCTACCAGTACATGGCTACATCCCTTGGTATTTCACTGTTGTACTCCTACATAAGGGTATGCTTCTGGAACTCCTTCCAAAGCTATTTGCACAGTGTGTAACAGCAGAATAGCTGATATGCCTGTGTGTTTCTGCCTCTGCCAGGCCTCTCAAACACTCAAGTACATATTGGACAGACTCAGGTAAAAGTAGGTAGAAGTGAGGTACACCTTTACAATATTAGAGTCATTAAGTTGGGACTTTGAGAGAACCAGAGCATATGGATTAATACACATTTCCTGAAGTACAAGCGGTGTCCACCTCTTACTTATTATCATTATTCATTAAGTGTAATTCACCACCTTTCTGCCCAACGTGTCCAACTCTTACTTATTATCATTATTCATTAAGTGTAATTCACCACCTTTCTGCCCAACGTGTCCAACTCTTACTTATTATCATTATTCATTAAGTGTAATTCCCCACCTTTCTGCCCAACGTGTGCAACTCTTACTTATTATCATTATTCATTAAGTGTAATTCACCACCTTTCTGCCCAACGTGTCCAACTCTTACTTATTATCATTATTCATTAAGTGTAATTCACCACCTTTCTGCCCAATGTGTCCAACTCTTACTTATTATCATTATTCATTAAGTGTAATTCACCACCTTTCTGCCCAACGTGTCCAACTCTTACTTATTATCATTATTCATTAAGTGTAATTCACCACCTTTCTGCCTAATGTCAGTAGCTTTCAGAGGGATTCAGAGTGACACAGCTAAAACCTGTCTCAAAATCAAGGACATGCCTGAAATGTAGTCACAGTTGTGAAGTATGGCCTCTGCCCTAATCAGATATGCTAGTGTTTGTCCTGCTATGATACTGTGTGGGGGTTGTAAAGTGCTGCTGTAACATTATTTCCTGATAGAATGGCTGGTTCTCTTTTCACAGTCATGTAATGCAATTCCACAAGAACTGCTGGTAAGGATCCACAGAACAGGATTTGTGTTATGGCATTCCTATTTGTCCTTTACATTCACTCATTCTGATGCATGATATATTGATTGCAGCACCAATTTGTTGTATGTTTACCATGGCTCAGTGGTACTTCATGCAGTCTAGTGTGTACAAGGTTCGGGGTTCGAGACTGACAGAGATATTTTATTTTGCTGCTGAGCAGAACAGGGTCCCTGACATACAGAGTGACTAAGGCACTTTTAAGCAGTTGTAAGTGGGTTTGCATGGGTTTTTGCGATGCTTAGCTAAGTGCACACAAGCGCACACTCGCGCAAACCCTCTAACTACTGTTTAAAAGTGCTTACTCCCGCTAACCCCCATGCTCATTTCTTTGAAAGAAAAGAAAATGGGGAGATAGGAAAGTGGTGAAAAAGGGGTACAAAGAGGGGAAGACAGTAGGGAATACAGCTCGGGATGTGCAGGACCGGTATAGGGAAGGCCCATAGCTGCCCATTTCTTTAACAGCAACAGCTGTGCATATGCAATAAATTTGGAGAGAAATATGAAACCTTCAACCCCTGTGAGAGGGGTGAGGACAATAAAGTATGTTGTACTGCCAATTAAATATCAGTTTATGTGTCCAGCGGACATGTGTGCAAAATGGGCAGCTATGTATGGGGCGTAATTTTTTTTTTTGGTAGCAGAAAAAAATAGGGAGATAGGAAAGTGGTGAAAAAGGGGTACAGAGAGGGGAAGACAGTAGGGAATACAGCTCGGGATGTGCAGGATGGGTGTAGGGAAGGCCCATAGCTGCCCATTTCTTTAACAGCAACAGCTGTGCATATGCAAAAAATTTGGAGGGAAATATGAAACCTTCAACCCCTGTGAGAGGGGTGAGGACAACAAAGTATGTTGTACTGCCAATTAAATATCAGTTTATGTGTCCAACGGACATGTGGGCAAAATGGGCAGCTATGTATGGGGCGTAATTTTTTTTTTGGTAGCAGAATGCCCTTTTTTTTTTTCAGGTGAGAGTGGAATGTGGGGTAGGGGAAGTAGGTATATTTGGGGAGGTAGGTTGGGGAGTTAATCAGACAAGACAAACAAGATGCATACAGGGCCGGAATATGACACATGTGGTGGGTGAACACCATTGACGGGGAAGGATGTTTGGAAATCGCAAGCCCATTAGCCCACAGATGGCAACAGTGGAACTGAGATCCCCACCCATGGGCAGTCACCACTGCACTTTCACAGCCCAGAGGGTGGCTGTGTTGGGGGCTGCATAGGAGGGGCAGGCTCACCCATGAGTCACGCCACTCATGCCTCAAGCTGGTGTAGGGGATCAGCGGCAGAATGCTCAATCTCCCTATGCACCACAGCCCGGACCATTTGGAGGGTGATAGGTGGCCCTCCTCCTCCCATGCCTGCATGGAGGGGATGAGCCCCATCCCCTGCAGTGCTTCCACCTGAAGGTGGCACAGGGCCAATGGAGAAGGAGGTCCCAGGCTGGGCACCAGACCTGCTGGTGCCAGGTGCCATCGCCAGCTGAGGTGGCACAGGTGGGTCCACTGGGACCGGCCTTTCCATACGTTCTATGTTTAGGAGGATTTAATGAAAATATGGGTTAGTAACAGTCAACAGCATTCCCAATTAGTTATAACAGCATGCAGAAGTGTTCCCATTAACCCAGCACACCAGAGTTCCAACAGTTAAACAGTAAGCATGACACATGCATATATGGGACAACAGTGGACATTACAACAGCATGCAGGTTTAATTGATGGCAACAGGCCACCAATATTGTGGTATTTGAACAGGGCACATGCATCAAAATAAATGCAGATATTTATAAACCAATAGGACATATGTCCCAACAAATGTTTTGAGATTAGACATACCCATTGAGGTGTGGAATTGCATTTTTTATGCACATACAGTAGGGTGGAAAATGATAGCTACATTAACAACTTATATAGCCTTCTAGTTTATACTACATTCCTATTGACTGCAGTTATATGACCCCTACATGTATTATCACACTACACATTTGTCCTTAGATCGTGAAATGGGTTTTGCTAGATCTTTATATACATGGGCTGTATCTGACATACAAATTGGCCGAGATGCAGATATTACTGCTACATATTTTGTGAGCTGCTCAGACACACTACTGCTGAGATGGTACACTGTCAGCTCTACTTTCATATACTTAGCTAGATATGTTAGGTGAAATTATCAGTTATATGTTAACAGCTCCCTACATTTCTCTCAGCACAATGACATTTCTGGGGAACACAATACCAAGCTACTCATGTGCCAGATTAACCTGTACATGCTGGGCATGAACCAAGAGTTGAGGACTGTGAATATGCTTAAAAGCTACTGGCACTCCCTTCATCCACTTTATATGGGCCTACCCAACTGTGTGTTAACAGTGCTTAAAACAACAGTACTATTTCTATAATGCAAAAATACAACAACATATCAAAGAAAATGACACAGACACACTACAGGAATTATATCTTTATTAAAGACTTAAAAGATTTTCTAGAGGCTCTGTCATTTATTTTATATGACAGTACATGCAGAATAATTATTAGAGAATTATTATACCTTTATTTATTGTGTTTAAACACATTTTTCAGGTTCTCTCATTTATTTTACATAACAGTACATACAGAATACTTACTAACCTGCCTGGTGGCGCAGCCTTAGCAGTCTATCTGGATAGGCTTGCTGATTTGCAGCATGGACACCTGCAGCTGTGAAGTAATTGAAGTGATATTGAGACATACCTATCCATAGTACACACTAGAATAGCAATTCTTACATGCTTAATTCCATGGCTACTTACTCAGTAGTAGGTCATTTGCACCCCACGGGCATCCTGGATCCACTGGTCCAGTTGATCTGCTTTGCATCTTCTCAGGTCTGCATGGTGGTGTCTGACCTGCTCACCAGTCCGAGGGATGCCTGTGGCACTGGTGAGTTCATGAGCTAGACCGTCCCAGGCTTCCGCTTTGTATTGGGTGCCCTGGTACTGGCCCTGCAGGAGTCTATCCTCATGATGGTGGACAAGGAGCCAAACCATAACTTTTGACTCCTCAATGCCCCAACGTTGCTCTCAAAAACGAGAGCCCTCTCCAGCACTGGCCATTGCTGCCTGCAGATGGGAGCTACAACCAGTTATGGATAGTATTCCCACCTATGCAGCTTAAATATGCATAATTTCCCACACTTTTTGGTAATTGGCTAGTTTTGAAAAAACGCAGCTGAAGGTACACCTGCTTAGCAATGGGTAAACTTACATTGATATGTATATGTGTGTTGAAAGTGCATACTTATGTAAAGATGTCATGGCTTAGTGGTTCAGTACTGTGATTATGGTGCACAGTATCTTGGGTTCGAGGCCTGTCATTGCTTTTTATTTCACTACTGGCCAGACCGGCTAGGAGGTGTGGCTATGTTTTACCGACTTTGCTCGACTTTGCCCGAAGCTGCTCTACACTGCTCTACGTTGCCTGATGTTGCTCTATGTTGCCCGATGTTGCTATATGTTGCTCTACGTTGCCCGACGTTGCATTGGTTAGCGCAGTGCACAGCAACGCGTACACATGTTCTGTTTGCACTAGTTGGCGCGATGCATAGCTCCGCGCAAAGCTATTGCGCTAGTTAAAGCGCTGCTAAGCTATGAGCAATTATACTGAAATGTGCTTAATACTGGTAAACTTTGCTTAGCAGTGCTTCACTTTGCTTAAGATACATTACTTCTGCATTCATCAGTATGCATTACTATTTCACTTTCTTTTATATATATATATATATATATATATATATATATATATATATATATATATAAAATTCGTTCACTACTACATAGGCCATTTCAATGCTTTTTACTAAAATTTCATTGGTAAATGGAAGGAATTCTTTTCATATATGGATTTGCAGTAGAAAATAAAAAGGGGAGTGGTAGGACTCGAACCGGGAATGCCTCCTCTTAGTGCGAGGGTTCTACCACTACGCTATTGCTATTTTGCTTAATTTGCATATGAGTTTCTTATTATCCTCTTCAATGTCTTACTGCTAACTGTAGCTAAGCAATCGGCAAACACGCGCAAATACAGGCAGCTATATCGGGAATGCTACAAAAAAAATAAAAGCTTTATATTTTATTATTGTACTGGGGTTTAGAATGTGGGGGAGTGTAGTGTTGTGTATGTACACGTTTGAGTGGACTCGCTCATGTCTGCTGACATTTCCCTATTGTGATACTTGCAGGGGCGTGGATTTTTGGACTGCTTGACAGTCCGACACGCCCCCTACACTCGTGCATGTTCCATGTTAGCCTTGGTGTTGCGGCAGCGTGCCCTCATTAATATGCATGGCATGCTGCTGTCTTATTCTTACACTGGCGTTTCCGTGTAAGTCTCCTCTACTTTTACACGGAGGATTTGTGAATCCTTGGGTCTGTTTTTCCAAACAAGTTTTGCTTAATTTTAGAAATGACCGGTAAAACAAACAAAATTATATGCAGTTCTATAACCTAGACTCTGTAATTTTCAAATCTGAAAATTAATTTCAAATGCATGTGCCATTAGAAATTATTAATTTTAAATTAAAAAAAAAATTTTAAACATCTTTCTGACATAGTAACAAAATGAACCATCTGAAATCTGGTCTGTGACCTATAGTTACCTGTCCTACTCTAGGGCTGCAAGTTATCTGACTTTTCATATGAACATACATCACTTTCTTGCTTCCCTAATTCACACATAAAGAACCATGCATATTTGATTTTGAGACAACAGTCATAGTTTTGTTATTATTAGCACAATCTTATCAAATTGTTCCTAATAAAATAATCCAAACAGAATCCTTTTTTAAAGAGACAGAATTTCAGACTTTGAAAGAAGTATTAAATGACATCCAGCCCTCTTTATTTGTATTTGTTTTCCTGGATATAGCACTGATCTCTAAGGCCTATTTTCATACATAGCCTGAGAGCACTGTCTGGTTAAGTGACTTGCTCATAGTCACACAGTTAGGCAATGGACGCAGTTGGAATCAAACCTTGCATTGCTGGATTACAGGAAACAGCTCATTAACAGCTCCTTAATCCTTTAAGTCAATTTCCAGACTTACACAGCTCTGAAGACTACATTCTACTCTAGTACAAGAAGGACTGACCAAATGGTGACATTATTAGAATGAGCTCTATTGCTAGTGCAAGACCATTTCTATTGGAGGAAATCTTGGTACATTTGTGCCCCCAACACATTGGACATGTCCTTTCCTAGCTGGCTTACCTTCCTACTTCCCAAGGGAGTGTCCTTGAGGCTACACACTTCCGTATTAACATGACTCTCCTTACTTCTTTTACCTCACTTGCTGTTTCTCTCTCTCTCTCTCTCTGTTTCTTTCTGACTCTGCCTGTAGCTTCTCCTGTCACCCATATTCTGTTTCTCCCTACTTCGACAAATGCTGTCTTGGCTGTGAGGGGCCAACTAGCTTCATACTGTCAAGGAAAGGTAAAGCTTCTCTCTTCTATGATTCATGGAACAACCATTTGGAGGAAACGGCCCCAGTCACACATTTATTAGACCATTTCTACCAAACTGTATTAAAATAAATGACCTGGACATAATCTTTTAGATTAGTTGTACAGAGATGGGGATGTGAAAGTAGTAACAAATATCTCACTCTCCTTCTTCAGTTCATGGGGCCACCTAACAATTTGTTATAAAAAGAATGAGCCAAATATGCATGCATCTCCTTTACTGTATGCATTATGTTTACTTCCAAGTATGCAATCTACCACAGGGGGTGCAGCTAGATTACTCCACCAGAAAACACATGACTGGACTGAATACTCCAACTTTCTTTCAAGATCTGCTAAGAAATCTATCATACCCGCTTGGAGGAGAGCACATTATCCTATAATTATGGAATTAATAAATAAGGATATAGGTAACCTATTGACTCTTGACCTAACCTAGTTTAGATTTGTCAAGGGCAAGTCTTGCCTGAAGCAATCGATGATGGAAAAGCAGTGCACTCCACATATCCAGACCTCACAAAGGTATTTAACACCATCCTATACTTAGGTGGAGTAGATACGCTCTCCTAGCTAAATGTTAATCCCTATATAACTAATTGGATAGCAAACTGGCTCACAAATAGAATTCAAGAAATAAGACAACTCTACCTACTCTAAAAGACCTGTCACTAGCAGTGTAACCCAGGGTTCAATCCTTTGGCCATTCAAATGCGGCATTTACTTCTCATAGGTCAAAGCTCATTATAAGGATTTATGTCTGACCACGTTTGCAAGTGACTGCAAAGCTGGTGGCATCTTAAACTCCCCAGAGGACACCAACATCCTACAAAAGGACCTGACCCTAATAAATTGTTGGTATCAAAACACTGGGCTAAAAAAGTCTAATTCTATCCTTTGGCAAGAAAGATTTCCCTTGTAACTCTTACATTGACACTAAAAAATTGTCCCCTGAAAATTGTTCCTATAGTTAGGAATCTGGGAACAACAATGAACTGTACTTTGATCAGCACTTATCCACTGTTGTAAGTCCTTTTTCATAGCACAGCTTGTGACTCAATGTATGGTGGTATGGTGTCTATATCCAGGGATGTTATCATTCCAATGTACTCAGCACTCATTAGGTTGATCATTGAGTATAATGTCCCTTTCACTATGTAACTCTCCAAACACTTGCCGCAGCTGTAACAATCACAACACTTTCTCTCTAAAAAAAAATCAAGTGCTTAAATAATAAAAACTAATCAGACCATCTCAAAACATTGCCCCTATTTTTAGTATCATACAGGCTACTGAGAGGTGACCTCTGCCTTACATATAGAGCCTTAACAGACCCTATTCTGTCACATCTGTCACAGTTGCTACACATTTGCAAGTCCAATGATATCATCAACACTTGCTCAAGGGATCTCAGCCTCCTTTGTGAAATTAATAGAATGTGTTTGAGGGATAAGTATGTAGTACAGAGAATACTGCCTCTATGGAGCTGTCTTCCACTTGACATAAAGTAAAATTATGGAGCTGTCGTCCACTGAACATAAAGCAAAGTTATGGAGCTGTTTTCCACTTAACATAAGGCGAAGTTATGGAGCTGTCTTCCACTCAACATAAGTCGAAGTTTTGGAGCTGTCTTCTACCGAACATAAAGCAAAGTTATGGAGCTGTCTTCTACTCAACATAAGGCGAAGTTTTGGAGCTGTCTTCTACTCGACATAAAGCAAAGTACTTATTTTACTGTATTCGAATATATTTTGGATGGATGGATGGGTAACCACAAATTGACCCCCTTCCCCCTTTGACAGCAATGTGCTTTTTACTTTTGCTTTGTAACTTTAGAGAATGCAGTATAAATCACCTGGGGAGCTGAATTACTAAAAAAGTGGAATTCTGATTTGGTGAATGTTGTGCTTGAGGTAAAATACAAAGTTAAAGGTAAGTTTCATAAAAGGTGTGATTCTAATCAAACTAAGTAAATCATCATCAACATCATCAATATCCTTTCCCCATTTTCTACATGGGTCGTGATGTTGTGTCAACTGCCACCATGTCTCTTAGTTCAATGCCAATCTCCTACCTTCTTTGACAGTCAAGCCTGACTGTCACACTTCTTCTCTCACACAATCTGTCCATCTCTTTGCTGAACACCCTCATTTCCTCTTGCCTTCTTCATGTCTGTCCAAAGTCTTCTTCACCAGATTGTCTTTTGCTTTTCTGCCCATGTGCCTGAACCAGCATAATCTGTTCTCTTTGACCTTCTCTGCAGTTGGAGCTACTTTGGCTTTTTTTTAAACACATTTATTAAATTCTCACTTAAAACATGGGCACATATAGAGTAATGGTTGTCCATCCGAAGGTTCAAACCCATAATCCTGAAATCCATAATCATGGTAACATTTTATAGAAGACCAAAATGCTGAAGGCAACGTCTAAAAATCTTGAATACTGAATATCCTTAACAATGTAAACCCAGGAACAAGTGCTAACAAGAGTCCTTGCAGGGGAGGCAAGTCCAGAAGTTTGACATTGCTGGCTTTAGTTTCATAGTTTCATAGTATAGTACTAGGCTATCTGCCCTGGGGCATTTGTAAGCCTAGCCATAGTGATGTGGCATTTGCCACCCCATGAAATGGTACAAAAATGTACAGAATAAATTTAGAATACTGTGTCTAGTAGTGACACAATGAAGGTCCCCTTATATAATAGAATTAATTTACTGTGCCCCTATCTAGCAGTGACACAGATGTGACCCCTGGGGTAAACTTACAATCTCCCATCTACTCATCAAGATCTCTCTTGAAGAGAGTCAGTGAGGGGCTCTGCCTAATACAAACTGGGATCTTGTTCCAAAGCATGGGAAGTCTCTGGGTTATGAATCTATCCCTCCAGCATGTCCTATTCATACTTATGCCGAGGTTTAAGTCTTTAGCTCTCGTGGTCCTGATGGACTTGGATTTTTTGAGGTGGAGCATGTCCATCAGATCCTGATTGGACATGGCCTTGTACGTCAGGCAGAGATCACCTCTGAGCAGGCGGTATGATACTGAATAGAGCTGAAGTTTCTTTAGTCTGGCAGAATAAGACATATGTTGGAGACCATTGATCCTCTTGGTGAGGTACTTTTGTGGTCTCTCCAGCTGTTGCAAATGCCGGGTGAGGTACATACCAAATGGGGCATTGTACTCAATCATGGGTCTGATGAGGGAGGAATATAGGGGTACAATGACATCCTTGGATCTGGATGTGAATCCCTTCATGATGAGGTGTGCAAGGTAGAATGTTTTTCTAACCACTTTGGCAACGTGGGTATCAAATGAGAGGTCACTGTCGACTTGGGTCCCTAGGTCTCTAATTACTTTTTCAGTACTCAGTGGGTTGCTGTCTATGTGATAATTTGTGGGTACTTTGTTTTTCCCAAAGGGGATGACTATACATTTTTTTGGCATTTAGTTTAAGGCCGTGACTCCGGCACCAGTTGTCTGTTTCTGTGAGGCCTTTTTGTAGGATGTGTGTGTGTCTGCTGGTGTATCAACTATGGCGCTTAGTTTGCAGTCATCTGCGAACTTTGTCAGCCATAGCCCTCCCGTGTTTGCTTTAACATCTGAGAAATAAATGCCGAACAAGAGGGGTTCCAGGACAGATCCCTGTGGGACACCACTTGTGACTGGCTTTGAGTATGACATTGCTCCAGCGATTTTAACTTTATGGGTTCTGTCCTTTAGTCAGTTTGCAACCCATCTAGTGACATAAGGGTTTACATTTAAGCTGTTGAGCTTATCTATGATGCCTGAGTGGGGTATTGTGTCGAAGGCCTTAGCCAAGTCCAGGTATGCTGTATGGACTGCTTTGCCCTCGTCAATGGCTCTAGTGACTGGTTCAAAAAAGTCAACCAGGTTTAAAAGGCAGGATCTGCCCTTTACAAAGCCGAACTGGGTGGGGTCAAGTGTCTGTAGGTCCCCTATATCTCTGTTTATGAGTTCCATAATGATTCTTTCCATAGCTTTGCAGACCAGGCTGGTTAAGCTTATGGGGCGGTAGTTTCCAGGGTCTGTAGAGGCACCCCCCTTGTGGAGTGGGACCACTGTTGCTGTACGCCAGTGTTCAGGTACATATCCTGAAGTGAGGCTAAGGTTAAATAGCATTTTTATGTGTGGGTTTAGCTCCTCTCTGAGTTCACGTAACAGGCAACCCGGGATACCATCAGGTCCCATTGATGCTGTGTTTTTTGCTTTTTTTAGGGCAGTTCTCACTTGGACATCTGAGATAACAGGGAGATTACATTCAGCTGGGATAAGTATTTCTTCTTTTGGGGGTGAAGGAAGGGAGAAATTTGCACTGAACCTGTCAGCCAGAATGTTGGCAATATCTGTGGGTTCAGTGTATTTTTTATTGTTGTGAACCAACTCTGAGCATATCTGAGGGTTTCCGCCCAGGTTTCTAACATAGCTGAAGAAGGCTTTGTGGTTATCTTTAGTGTCCTTAGCGATTTTTCTCTCAAAGTTGGCCTTGGATGTTTTTATGAGAGAATGTAGTTTTCTGCTAATGTTGATCAGAGATGTCTTCCCTTCATGGGATTTTGCTCTGACATGCAGTAGCTTCCTTCTTTTGTTATACAATTTGTTTATGGCTGAGGTCCACCAGACAGGACGCTTACCTTTGGTGGAGAGGGTCTTGGATTTGTTTGGGATTGCATGATCCATGCATTCTTGGAGATGTCCATAGAAAGCATTTGTGAAGGATTCGGCATTGTGGGATGTGGTATCCACTGGCACAGTGGGCTTAAAGGATACCATCTCAGTCTTAAGAAGAGTGAAGTCTGCTTTTGAGAAGTTTTTCACTGTGGTCTTTTGTGCTGGGGGTGGAGGTGGGATATGTATATCCAGGGTGATTAGTTTGTGGTCAGATCTCACTAGTGAAGGGTATACTTCTGGTGTGGAGCATTTTGTCCCCATGTTTGTGATGATCAGGTCTAGTATATTATCTCCCCTAGTGGGAGAGGTGACTAATTGTTCCAGTGCATTTGAATTTATGAATTCCAGGAACCTTTGGGCTAGGGTATTAGGGCTAGAATAATGTATCCAATCTATGTTTGGGTAGTTTAAGTCTCCCAGTATGATGGTATTTTGTGATACATTCATATCCTCCAATGTCTTCAGGAAGGCTGAGTGGAGTTCTTGAGATTGGGAGGGTGGTCTGTAACATGCTACCAGTTGTATAGCAGTTTTGCCTATGGTTAGTTGCACCTGTATGGTCTCTGATGCTTCATGTGTTGCTACTAACCTGGAGGTGTGAGTGTCCTTGATGAATATGGACACTCCCCCTCCCTTTGTGGTTTGGCCCGGGTTTTGGGGCCGAAAAGCATGATACGAGGTATAGCCTGGTAATGCTTGGGTGCTCTCAGGAGCCTTGAACCAGGTTTCAGTTACTGCCCAGACGTCGATGTTCTCCATGCTGAGGAGTGCATCAAGTGCCTGCATCTTGAGATTTAGACTTCTGGCGTTGAGCAGCATTACCCTTAGTTTTTTTCCATTATTGTTTTCTAAGGAGGTGGGTTTGTCTTTTGAGCCTTGCCTAAAAAAGGCACTATGGGGATGGCAAGAGCCTTAGCCAATATCCGGAAGCCCAGTGGTGACAGGTGTAAGCCATCCCTTGCAAAGCAGCGTGGCTTGTCCAACATGTCATCCCAGGCAGACAGACATTGGCTCCCCTTAGAATGACACCAGTACTTGAGCCAATTGTTAAAGCTGATCATCTTGTCTTTGTATTGTGGTATCATTCTTGGTGAAGGCAAGATGCTGCTCAGGGTCAGGGTCATACCAGCCTGGGCTACATAATCGGAGAGCTCCTCTATATCTCTTTTCATGTAGTCCAGGGAGGTACGTCTCAGGTCATTCACACCAGCATGGACAATGACTGAGTCATATTTGTACTTGCTTTGGAGTGACTTGAGTGCGTGTGTTATGTGGCGGATCCTAGCTCCCGATAGACAGCACACAGTCACCTTCTCCTTGTTCAGCCTGGTCAGCGGGACATCAGTGTGTCTGACTATAGAGTCACCTATTACTAGTGTATCAGGCAAGGTGTTTGGCCTTAAGGGCTGTGATTGGTTGACACACTGATTTATTGAAGTATGTGTTGCATGTGTTTTGTTTTGAGGTTAGCATTTTGGTCTTCTATATTATGTTGCCATGATTATGAATTTCAGGATTTTTTACTTCAATCTTATGACAGACAACCTGCAGTAATAGAAAAGAAAAAAACATGTCAACAGGTTTTCATTTACATACATTACACATTACATATATGTTTTCTTTCTTTATAACTGTAATTTAGTTCCAGCATTACAAAACTTGGTGTCAAAGGAAAAATATACTTTAAAAATGATCAAAACATGGTAGGTTCAGGTTAAGGCACTTTAATCTTGCAGCAAGGAGACAAAAACGTGCTAATACAGAGTTTGTCTAACCAGAAACAGGAAATACTTTCATTTTTATACATTCTTAAACTGATCATGTCCTACCATGCTGACATAACAGATTACCACCTTTTTCATCATCATCTGCTGACCATCTTTCCCATGAATTTCTGCTGATTTATCAATTTTTATGTGAAACTTCCTGAGAAAAACAACATGGCCTTGATTACTCTCAGTTAGATACATGTTATATTACATTCAAGATACTATGGCTAAATCAAGCACAATGCTTGCAGTTCATTTCTCTAATAATCCTTTGTCTACTTTATCTCTAAATTACTACAGCTGCAGAGGTTCCACTCCTCTGGACAGAGCTGTTTGTCTGAAATCATTACATTTATAACATAAGGCATTGTTCATTCATTCACTTCTGACCTAGCAGATAAACACCTGCTTCTCAAGTACATTTCCACAAGGCATAAACAAGAATATTGCTGTGCTAGCAGTTACTAGGTCAGAGGGCAACTTGCAAGTTTCAGAAAGCATACTGCAGTTTTCAAAAAGCATCTTTTTCAGTCTCATATGAAACTCAATTTGTATAAAATACAGTGCATGAAAAATAGAATGAAAAGCGTATTAAAATTCTTGATTATTAATTTGGCATTAAGCATACACACATTAATACATATTTTTCTAACATTTCCCTCCTGTTAATACTTTTTTATTCTATTTTCAAAAAAGAATAAACAGCTTGCTTCTTTTCCTAACCTCTTCCATTCAGGATTTGCAGTTAAGAAAGTCATTCAGTTTAAACTTTTATGAAAGTGTTTTGCATTCTAACAGCTCTTCAAATTCAGTACTTTGATACATAGTCTCAGATACGGATATGTCTATGAATTCTTTAACTAATCTCTTCATGCAGGGGATTCCACAACAAATACAAACTCCTATTAGGAGTAATCCTACCCCAATAGCAATCAATATGTTCATAAAGATGGAGCCCCACCCCCAAAGGCATTCTGGAAAAAGTCTGTCAGAGGGTTTGGGCCTGGCTTGGTCATGGCCGACACTTGCTGAATCACCTCGAGATAATCGTTAATCTCATGCTGATGGTCAGGAATAAACGCACAGCATTCTTCTTTGATTAAAGCACAAGTTCCACCTCTCGCCGCTAGGGTGAAGTCAAGAGCCATTCAGTTTTGGAGCACTACAGTTCTCATGGCATTCAGTTCATCAGTTATCAGTTCAAGAGCAGAAAAAGTCGCATTACTCATTACTTCGAGAAGTTTGGACAGTTTTTGCAGTTCCCATATTGATTTAACTCCGCCATACATAGGTGATACACCTGCCCAGTATAAGACGGCATCACTCAAGTCCATGTGTGCAAGTTTGGCTCCCACATCACGATGGTCTTTCCAGCCCGCTTCGATCCGTCCCACTGGATTCTCGGGTTTCTTAACAGTCTTTTTGGTTACGTCTTGAGTATTTCGAATACTTCCTTGAGGCAAAACTGCAGTGTGTCAGATGGCCGGAACCAGGTACCCCAAAAAACAACTGCCAGACCAATTCTCAGGTAACCATTTATATGCTTTTTTACCACACACAAAATAACAGTCCTCTACCTTAGTTATTACTTTGTTACGAAATGACTGCCCTGCATGAAACATTTTCTTGTCTATTACAGATAACTGTTTAAAAAGTACAGGATTGCGTTGTACCTGGTCAAGAGTCTTATGCATAGATTTCAAAAATGAGTCATAATCTGTACTACAAGATCCACTCAAATCATTTGGTTTTCTATAACATTTATATTGTACTGTAACATTACACTTACTCCATCCCACTTGGATGGTGTCATTTTTATAGAAACATACAATTCCTTTTTGTGTCACAGGCAAATACAGTGCTACCTTATCATGTGCTTTAATAGCAACTGTGTCAAAAAACAGATTTTCCCAGGTCTCATTGACCCCTAGGGGGATAGCAGTCATTAATAAACCCCAGTATGCTGTTGGTATGGCCGTACAGACCCAGCAGTTCGAAACATTAAAAGTCTCAGCGTACACACGTGTAATTGCCTGATAAGTGTTAAAGTTCGGATGCCAGTCTATGTTTGGTTCATTACGTCTAATCAGTTCAACCTTTGTGGCAGGAAAAAGGAATGGCCACAACAAAAAGAACAGTGTGATCAATATTGCAATAAAAATGATCATACAAGTTTTCTGAGGTTGCTCAATGTCTCTACTCACTCTGTACCTGGCCATTTTGTTCTTGTTGTGCAACAGTAACAAAGTTTTTGTCCAGTTCAAAGTTTTTAACCAGTTTACAGTGCGTCAAATGAATCCAGGAAGCTCGCTCTGCGATCTTGACTGCAGTGGGTATCGACAGTAGTACCTGGTACGGACCTTCCCACTTCGGAGAACTCCAATTCTTTTGCTTCACAATCTTCACCCAGACCCAGGTGCCTGGGGCTACTGGTGCTTCTGATTTCGGTTGCTCTTTATCTGAAACAGAATTTAACTGCAAAAGTTTGTTATTCAAAAATCGCCTCATATATCCTGCAAGTGAACTGTCAGCCTCCTGCTCTGTAGACATGAGAGGTTTCCACTGAGGTGTATAATATGCCCTCCCAAACAAAGTTTCAAAAGGAGTTAATCCCTTCGCATTTGGAACAGTTCTCATACTCAACAGTGCTAAAGGCAAACAGTGCACCCAGTTTTTCTGTGTCTCTGCTATCAACTTCCTAAGTTTATTCTTCAGCACCCCATTATGCCTCTCTACTAGCCCTGCAGATTAGGGGTGATAAGCGCAGTGGTTCTTTAACAATATCCCAAAATAGCGACTAAGTTGCTGAATCGTTTGGTTCATGAAATGTGTCCTGTTATCACTATAAATCTTTTCCGGTATACCAAACCTGGGTATAATTTCTTTAACAAGGACCTTTGCAACCGTAGCTGCATCTGGATTTTTAGTTGGAAACGCTTCTACCCATTTGGAAAACATGTCTATAATAACAAGGCAATACTTCTTATTCTCACATTTATTCAATTCTATGAAATCCATACAAATAGTATGGAACGGATACGGTGGTGTAGGAAAATACCCTTGCTTAGGCTTCAACGCCCCTTGTGCATGATGCTTGTTACAAACATGGCATGCTGCACAAAAATTTTTTGTATAATTGGTAAATCCATAGGTTGTAAATACTCGATTCACTAACTGTACCACCCCCCCCTGTTGAGACATGGCTCTGCCCATGGCTCAACAACTCTGCATATCTAAACAAATTAGATGGCAAAATCGTTTTCTTCTCCTTGGAGATGTACAGTCCCTTTTCGAGGATTGCTCCTCGTTTTATCCACTTCTATTTTCCAATATTTGTAGTAAGTGTCTGCATTGTTTTTAACATTTCTAAATCTAAAATCTCAGAGGGTTGTAATTCCTCACTCAAATGAAAAGTTTCTGTGGCTGAAGCTGCCTGCTTCGCAGCTGTATCAGCTCTTGCATTACCTTTTGAAATCCTGTCCTGTTGTTTCGTATGAGCTACGCATTTGCAAATAGTTACTTTTCTAGGTAACTGAATTGAATCTAACAAGTCTAAAATAAATTGCGCATGATTGATCGGTTTACCAGTAGATGTTACCATTCCTCTATTTTTCCACTGCTGCGCAAAAAAATGTACAGTAGAAAAAGCATACTGACTGTCAGTATAAATGTTCACATTCTTACCTTTTGCTAAGGTACATGCCCTTGTCAAGGCAATCAATTCTGCCACTTGTGCAGATAAGTTGTGTGGTAAAGATTTTGCTTCTAAAGTTTCAGTATCAGAAATGACTGCATACCCCACTAGGTTCTGTCCTGTAGGACCCCTCCTGCACGAGCCGTCCACATAGTATGTCACCTCGGCATCATCCAAGGGAACATCCGTAAGGTCTTGTCTAGGTAATGTCTTTTGCTTGATCTCCTGCAGGCAGCAGTGTGGTTTGCCATCTGCAGGGGTTGGAAGCAAAGTTGACGGATTCAAAGTTGTGCATCGTTCATTTGTCATATGAGGTTGGCTCAACAGTATGGTCATACAGGAAAGATGCCTAGCTGGAGAAAGATATGCTACTTTTTCTTGCAGTAAAATAATTGCGACTGCATGAGGCACTCTCAATGTGAGAGGGTGGAATAGCACTACTGAGGCTGAAGCCTGCACTGCCATTGCAGCTGCAACTACTGCTTGTACACAGTGGGGCAGGGATCACGCCACTGGGTCTAACTGTGATGAATAGTAAGCTATGGGGTGTTGTTTGTCCCCATGTTGCTGTGTCAATACTGATGTCATATGACCTTGCTTACAATCTACAGTTTGAATAAACTGCTTGTGATAGTTTGGTAATCCTAGAACTAAGGATGACGCTATCAGTTGTTTCAGCTTACAGAAAGCTGCTTCTGCTTCAGGTGTCCATTGTAATAAATCCTGTGCTGCCATCGGCTTTTTAAATATTAAATCGGCCAGTGGAGCAGATTCCAAAGCATAGTTCGCTATCCAACTCCAACAAAAATTAGTAGTTCCCAGGAAGGACATAATTTCCTTCTTGGAAGTTGGTTTAGGTGCTTGTAAAATTGCTGTTTTTCTATCTTCATCTAATATTCTACCTTCTTTGGATATTATATATCCTAAGTACTTAATTTGTTTTCTCCAAAGCTGTAGCTTGCCTTTATTTACTTTGTGACCTTGAGTAGCTAAAAATTGTAATAAAGCTATTGTGTCCTCTCTGCATTCTTGCTGAGTGGGGGCTGCCAGCAGAATGTCGTCTACATAAAGTAATATCTGACTACCTTTCGGTGGGACAAATCCCGCCAGGTTGCTTGCCATTTCCTGTGCAAATATTCTTGGACTTTCACAATATCCCTGTGGTAATCTTGTATATGTGTACCGCTTTCCCTGAAATGTAAATGCAAACCAATATTGGCTGTCAGGGTGTATCGGTATCGAGAAAAATGCATTACTAATGTCTACCACTGAAAAATATTTTTGCTCTGGCTTTAAATCATTCAGTAAGGTGTGTGGATCTGGCACCGTTGGTGCCCTGGGTATAACTGCATTATTTACAGCTTGTAAATCTTGGACCATATGCCATTCCCCGTTTGCTTTCCTGACAGGAAATAAGGGTGTATTACATGGTGAATCTGGAGATTCCATTAAGACTCCTTCCTTAAGTAAGGCTGCTATAATAGGCTTGATTCCTATCTCTGCATCCTTTCTCAAGGGATACTGTCTTTTCTGGGGTCTGAATGCTGACTTTGGCATTATGGTAACTGGTCCTGCTGTTCGTATAAGTCCTACATCTGATTTCCCTGCTGACCAGAGAATGTCTGGTATATCCCGCAAGGCTTTTTCCTCTTCTTCCAATAAGAGTAATACTCAGCTATTCCCACTAGCCTGTGAGTGCACAGCTGGGTGTGTCTGTGTAATCCAATTCAATTTCTGTTTCTGCACTCCTTGTTCAGAGAGCTCTAATTCTGTCTGCTTTTCCCACCTTGTAACTTTTTCACCTAAGTCTGCCCATTTCAAATTTTTGTTCTTAGTTAAACTAACATGTGGTAGTCGATTAGATTTATATAGTGCTAAAAATTCCTGGGGCAATGAACAGCTTGCTACACTGTTCCCCTCTGCATCCCCGTACAAATTTCGCAATACTAGCCTGTTTGCGTGGTTCTGAAACAATTCCTGTTCATAATCTTTATCAGGTCCTGGTCTGTTACAGTAATATAGAGTACAATGCAACAAATGCTGTTTGTCAATGTCGACAGAGGGGGACTTACTGATGGCTACATTCATCAGTTCTTCGGTTACTGCCCCTGGACCAGATGTAACTAAGTCCTGGCTGTACCAATAATATGTCTCACCCTCCGGTCGCATTACAAAAGTATCCATTTGTCACTGTGCTTCCATACCCTGCATGGTTGGAACTACGGCTATGCCAAATATCTGCATCAGGTCTCTACCCAAAAGATTTACTGGGCATTTTGCAAAAACTACAATTTTACTTTTCTGGGTCATTCCTGACACGGGGTCTGTTATTGTTATGTCATGGAAGAGTGGTTCCCGATACAGCTGTCCATTAGCTGCTTTCACTAGTATATAATCTGGTGATTCCGAATCTTCCGGTAACCTGGAAGGGTATATCAGGGTCTGTGAAGCCCCTGAGTCACACAGGAATTTAACTTCCCTCCCCTCTACCAGAAGCGTCACTTCCGGTTTCGTGTCTGCTAAGTATAGCTCTAAGCTCAAAAGAGCTAGGTCTAAAATTTCATCTTCTTCTATGTCTGTGAATTCATGTACATCCTCTACTCCTTGTGTCACATCCTCTATTCTTGCTATTATATTTGCACTTACCTTTCCCTGCTTACTCTCATCAAATGATTCCTGACTATCATATAGTCATTCCTCATCCTCCTTATTTTCTGTAGTCACCTTCTTGTTTAGCCTGCAATCCCTTGCTAAATGTCCTTTTTTCCCGCACTTAAAACATTCACCCTTTTTCTTTCTTTCTTCGAAATCTTCTGATCGTTTGTCAGATTGTTTATTTCCCTGGGTATTTTTCTTACCCTTTTTCCCAGTTTGTACTACAAATACTTCTGACCCATCTTCTGCACTACTTGGGTTTTCTTTTTCTTTTTACTATTAAAATGTCTTTCTGCATGTCTAGCATATTCAAGTAATGGCTGTAATCTACTTGTTCGATGATCTACCATGTGCTTTGTAATAAAGCTGCTAATGGGAGTTATACTACCCTTCAAGAATGCATTCTTTAACAGTTGTTCATATGAGGAATCTTGTGTTTGGTTTTCTGGTATCTGCATTCCGCAGTGATTATTAAAACACTCTAACAGTCTAGCATAATATCTATCAACTGTTTCACCTTCCTGTTGAATGCATTGATGAATGCAAGTCCAATCAGCCCTAGGCTTCCACTTTTCAGAGATTCGGTCTGTCAGACCTTTTACTCTGCCATCCAGTTCTGCATTAGTATGTGGGAGTGGTCTAAGTTGTGCGTCACGAGGATTCCAGTCGCCACTGATCATGTGCCAATCTGGAACCACAATTTGTCTAACTACATTTTCTACTTCCTCTCCATTTAAATGGTAACTTAACCTCATACCCTGTAAGTCTTCTAAAAATTTTCTAAAATTCACTTTTGGGTGGGGAATTCCCTCTGTGGCTTTCTGGATATCTTCCGATGTCCACGGTCTATAAACTAAAAGAGTTGGATCCTGTCCTGCCTGTCCTGCCTGAGGATTCGGTACTTCTATGAGCGGCCATATCTCTTCTTCACTCATAGCCTGTTATTTTCTATTTAATTAATTTAATTCAATCTCCCTCCTCAAGTCGCGTGTTTGAGACCTGGTCTCGATAGGATCCCTGACAAACGGTTGTGATTTTGCAGGGACAGCTGGATATAGCGGAGGTGGATCAGCTCGTCCACTCGCTTCATATTCTGGTAACGAAAGCGGAGGGGGCGAAGGAGGGGCCGTTGCTATTACCAAGTTATTGTCTTCTTTGTCTAAGAACATTGTCTTTGAATTTTTAATTATCTGCTCCCTGCGATTTGCTTCCTCAAGCCACCTATGCGCCTGAGGGACTCCTAATTGTGTTTGCTTTTTTAGTTGACCTTTCGTGTCTATTTTTAACTGTTTAACAAGTTTCATAAGTGCAAGTTTATCTAAATTACCCTCAAATTTATACTTATCAACCCATTTGGTGTAGGACTTAACATTATCAGCACGCTGTAATTGCATATACTTCAGGTCTTCAGTTAGGGGCGGATCTCGGGAACTTTTTGTGCACTGATTTCCCATTGCTGTCTTAGCTAAGCTGTAAATTGTTATGTAACCCTTTCTATCACGTGGTACCACAAATCTATACCTTTTCACAGTTTATCTAGAATAACTGCCTACCTATTCTGTTTCCCTGATCTATGACAAAAACAGTAACCCCTTTTTCTGTCCCTGATCTGCACATGCAAATCTACCTGACAAAAAACAGTTCTGTACTTAGTCCCTGATCTTAAAACAGAAATAAGGTAATTCCTCCTTACCTGACCCTCCGTGAGTTGATCCACCGGATCGTTGACTGACTCCAATCCCAGATCAGAAACAGTGGCTGGCCTCTTTCGAACGACAATTCAGTCGGAGGTCTTTCAAAACAGAAGAGCCGATTTGGCCTCTTCTCCATATGGATGCATGCCACCGGGCCCAATTCTGACCTAGGCCTAGAGCGAGAGGTACGTTCCGGTCCGAAGGACCAATCTGTCAAAGGAAAAATATACTTTAAAAATGATCAAAACATGGTAGGTTCAGGTTAAGGCACTTTAATCTTGCAGCAAGGGGACAAAAACGTGCTAATACAGAGTTTGTCTAACCAGAAACAGGAAATACTTTCATTTTTATACATTCTTAAACTAATCATGTCCTACCATGCTGACATAACAGATTACCACCTTTTTCATCATCATCTGCTGTCCGTCTTTCCCATGAATTTCTGCTGATTTATCAATTTTTATGTGAAACTTCCTGAGAAAAACAACATGACCTTGATTACTCTCAGTTAGATACATGTTATGTTACATTCAAGATACTACAGCTAAATCAAGCACAATGCTAGCAGTTCATTTCTCTAATAATCCTTTGTCTACTTTATCTCTAAATTACTACAGCTGCAGAGGTTCCGCTCCTCTGGACAGAGCTGTTTGTCTGAAATCATTACATTTATAACATAAGGCATTGTTCATTAATTCACTTCTGACCTAGCAGATAAACACCTGCTTCTCAAGTACATTTCCACAAGGCATAAACAAGAATATTGCTGTGCTAGCAGTTGCTAGGTCAGAGGGCAACTTGCAAGTTTCAGAAAGCATACTGCAGTTTTCAAAAAGCATCTTTTTCAGTCTCATATGAAACTCAATTTGTATAAAATACAGTGCATGAAAAATAGAATGAAAAGCGTATTAAAATACTTGATTATTAATTTGGCATTAAGCATATACACATTAATACATATGTTTCTAACACTTGGTCAACTCCTGCCTAACCCTAAAACTCACTCCTCTTCCTCATGAACATTATTCTGCATGTATTGTTCCACAAATTCCATTTATTTCTATGTAATTTGTTCCTTCCTTCTCTAAAGATCCCATTTCTAGTTCTTTTATCTCTTTTACAATATTCCAGACTTCAGTTACAGTAGGTTTACATTTTGATTTTCATTTTCTAGTAATTGCTTTATTTGCTGCCAATAGAATCAAATTGTATAAGGACAAACTATCAGCAGGATTCACGAAGGCTTACACGGAGTTTAAGAGTAGTGTAAGCCTCCGTGTAAGCCTCCCGATCCAGGAACAGCCCAAACCTCCGTGTAAGAGACTAGCTAAAATGTCTCTTACACGGACTGGGTGTGGAAATGCTCAATACCTCATTTGCAGCTCAAAGATATGCAAATGAGGTATTTGAGCGATCCAGGAAGCCCAAACCAGTCCGTGTAACGGACGTTTTAGCTGCAGAAATGTACTCAGCTGACAACTGAGTACATTTCTGCAAAATTTACAACGGAGCTATGTTAGCTCCAAATAAAGGTTGCATATGTGTCATCTAGCATGCCAATGGCCAAATATGTGGCCATTGGCATTAAAAAGGGATGAAAAATTATTTAAAATAACATTTTTTTTTCGGGGGATTTTGATGTTTAACTGCAGCGCACACCCATGCAAACAGGGTGCGCTGCCTAAAAGTGAAAACCGAAGCTTATAAGCCCACAATTGTGGGTTTTATGTAGTACATGGAATGACAATGCAGGGACTAGCAGACCAAAACAATATGGCCACCGTGTAGTGGTTGCCAAGGGGAAGCTCAGTGTAAGAGATGTAACTAAACATTACTAGACAATCCTATGTAAATGAGGGTTACAATACTGAATCACACTGCCACATAGCTAATGAGCACTTTTGAGTAGTGTAAGAGTTACAGAAGGGGGAGGAATAGAGTAAGAGGTAGGTGACATCATGGGGGGGGGAATGATAGAAGTAAATGTATCACATTGGAGAGCAGTGTAACATGACAGATGACAGACAGACATCAGGGAGAGAGGTGTGTCCCAACAGAACACTAGGAAAGTCAAGAAATAGAGGGTGTACACTATCCCTACACTCAAACTTTCTTGATATACGTGCATGCGCGCGTGTGTGCGCGTGTAAGGCAAGTTCACCATGTGGGAGCGTGTCGCAAACCGTTTAAAACGGTTTGCGCGGGCGTGCACATGTGTAAGGCAATGTAAACATCAGGAAGCCTGTTGCCTGATGTATAAGGCTGTTTGCTCGCGTTTTACCATGAATCAGCCAAGTCCAAACTGTGTAAGTATGTGTGCGCGCGTTTAAGTCACTGTGAGCGTGCTTATGCTGGTGTGCACATTGCTCCCCCTGAGGAAACAGAGAGGAAAAAGGAAACAACCAGATTACAAGGAAGCTGTCAGAGAATATTGCTGGAGTTAATTGGTGATAACAATTAGAAGAAGGCAATTACACAGGCAGACTAGAAGCCCAACCCAGCACTTAAAACACTGCAAACAGCAGTGCAGGGTGTTTCTCTCAAGAGACACTGCAAGAAAGGAGTAAGCTATCAGAATTGAAAACTGAAAAAGCTGAACTCAGAGCAGAAATGCTAGGGGCTGCCATAGCTGTTATAATCAGGCATAGGCGAATTGCTGAGGGTGGTGACAATGCAGATGCTGACAGACAACCCAGAGTGAGGAGAAGGAGAAGAATATACAGGCCCAGGGTCACCTACCATGGGTTACATGAGCTGGAGATAGTAGAGCGCTACAGAGTGGACAGAGACCATCTGCAGCAAATTGTTGAGCTGTGCAGGCCACGTCTCACACACAGAACCAACAGAGGGGAACCCATCCCAGTGGAAACCAAGGTATGTGTTGGCCTAAGAATACTAGCAACAGGTACCTTCCAGAGACCAACTGGTGATATGATGGGGATATCACAGGCATCAGCCTCCAGGGTACTGCACCAGTTCCTGGATGCCATGTCAGCACGTCAGTAATCATGTATATTTCCCTAATGCCCGTGAGGTTGTGGCCAGCAATATGCATCTCTTCCAGCAAATAGCGGGATACCCTGAGGTACTGGGTGCAATAGACTGCACGCACATACGCATCAAAGCACCAGCTGGTGAGCGGGGTAGAGCCTATATTAACCGCAAGGGATTCCCCTCCATCAACTGCCAGGTCATGTGTGATGCCCAGGGCATAATAATGAATGTGTGTGCTGGCTGCCCTGGGAGCTACCATGATTCCCACATCTGGCATCTGACGCAGCTGTACCAATCATTTGCCAGTGGGGACTTCCCACACAGACACCTAGTGGGGGATGCAGGTTATGCATTTGAGCCATGGCTGATGACACCCATCAGGAATGCACACACACCTGAACAGGAACGCCATAATGAGGCACACGCACAAACACGTAATGTCATAGAGCGTGTGTTTGGGCTGCTCAAGTCACGGTTCCGGTGTCTGGACATATCTGGTGGAGCCTTGCAGTACACACCAACTACATGTACCCAAATGATCATGATATGTGCTATGCTACATAATATGATCCTGCGGAAACAGCTGCAGCAGGACCAGCAAAGGGCTGGGCCAAACATATCCCCACCATTGCCAAGGCCACCACAGGCAGAGGGTGACTCGGAGGAGGAACAACCTGACCTTGCCCCAGTAGGCAGAAGGAGGCGTGCCCAATATACCCTGGCCTTCGCAAAGAGGCAACGCATAGCACATACACTGGCTCAGTAGGAACACTGGGACTGATACCCCCTCCGGCTCACTCATATAGTAACAGGGACGCCTAACATGACACAACCTGCTTCCAAACATGTACAGGGAGTGTAGTATGTGCATCCAACAGAGGCAGCCCTGCAGCACCACCTGAGGCATGAATGCCATGTGTTAAGTAATGTAACACCATGTACCATATGCACACCTGAGGACCCTGACTAACATCCACCCTCACCAATCATGAACCACAAAAACACAAACCCACCTTCATAGGTACCACAAGGGATAGGAACCTAGATGTAATGCTACCCAATGCCAGAAGTATAAACAGCAAGATGTGCAGTGTAAACGCACACAGTATAGAGAATGTAGATATCATTGCTGTAATAGAAAACTGGGTCAAAGCCCACATCAGCACCCTAACACTACCAGGTCACACCTCATACAGTGATGTACAGCTGCAAAACATGGAACAAGCTACAAAACGAGGGTGACTAGCAATAAATGTCATGGATAACCACACCCCCATGTTGGTACCACAACAAGAAGCAGCATGGATTAGCCATGGTCAAATACCAATGGCTAAAACTGCCTACCAATATATAGCTTGCTGCAGACCACTGTCCTAATAGCAGGAACTGCACCAGGTCTATGTTGGAATACATGAAGATATCAAGCCCCCCAAACCACATTATATTGTTTGACTGAAAATACCTACACATACACCATAGTTTCATAGTTTCATAGTTTACTACTAGGCTATCTGCCCTAGTGCATTTATAAGCCTAGCCATAGTGATGTGGCTATTGCCACCCCTTATAGTGGTAATAAGTGTACAGAATAGATTCCGAATATTGTGCCTCTGACTTAGTAGTGACACATTATGACCCCTTTACTTAATCGAATTAATTGACTGTGCCTCTGTCTAGTAGTGACACAGGGAGGACCCCTGGGGTAAACCTATGATCTCACATCCACTTGTCCAGATTTCTCTTGAAGAGAATCAGTGAGGGACTCTGTCTAACATGAACTGGGATTCTGTGCTAGAGTGTGAGAAGCCTCTGAGCTATGAATCTGTCCCTCCAGCATGTCCTATACATGTATGTGCTGAGGTTCAAATCTTTAGCTCTCATGGTTCTGGTGGATTTGGATTGCTTGCAGTGGAGCATATCCATCAAATCCTGATTGGACATGGTCTTGCATGTCAGGCATAGGTCACCTGTAAGTAGGCGGTATGCTACTGAATAGAGTTGGATTTTCTTTAGTCTGGAAGCATATGACATGTATTGTAGACCCTTGATCCTCTTGGTAAGGTACTTTTGGGGTCTCTCCAGCTGTTGCAAGTGCTGGGTGAGGTACATACCAAATGGGGCTTTGTATTCAATCATGGGCCTGATAAGGTAGAAGTATAGGGGTACAATGACCTCCTTTGATCTGGATGGAAAACCCTTCATGAAAAGGTGGGCAAGATTGAAAGTCTTTTTAACCACTTTGGCAACATGGGTGTCAAATGAGAGGTCACTATCTACATGGGTCCCCAGGTGTCTGATTTTTTTTTTTCTGTGCTCATGGGTTGCTGTCTATGTGTTAATTTGTGGGTACTTTGTTCCTCCCAAAGGGGATGACTACACATCAGTTGCATTCAGTTTCAGGCCATGATTCCGGCACCAGCTATCTGTTTTTGTGAGGGCATTCTGTAGGATGTGTGTGCCGGCTGATGTATTCACTATGGTGCCTAGGTTGCAGTCATCTGCAAACTGTGTCAGCCACAACCCTCCTATGTTTGCTTTCACATCTGAAAAGTAAATGCCAAATAAGAGGGGTCCCAGGACAGATCCCTGTGGGACACCACTTGTGACTGGCTTTGAATCTGACAAGGCACCTGCAATGTCGACTTTATGGGTTATGTTTTTTAGCCATTTTGCAACCTATCCTGTGACATATGGATTTATATTTCAGCTGTTGAGCTTGTCTATGATGCCTGAGTGGGGTATTGTGTCAAAGGCCTTAGCCAAGTGCAGGTAGGCTGTGTGGACCGCTTAGCCCTCATCAATGGCCCTACTGACAGTTTCAAAATAGTCAACTAGGTTCAAAAGGCAGGATCTGCCCTTTACAAAGCTGAACTGGGTGGGATCAAGAGTCTGTAGGTCACCAATGTCTCTGTTTAAGAGCTCCATAATGACTCTTTCCATAGCTTTGCAGACAAGGCTGGTTAAACTTGTGTGGTGGTAGTTCCCAGGGTCTGTGGAGGCATCTCCCTTGTGGAGTGGGACCACTGTTGCTGTACGTCAGTGTTCAGGTACATATCCTGTAGCAAGGCTAAGGTTAAATATCATTTTTATATACGGGTTTAGCTCCTCTTGGAGTTTACATAGCACGCAACTGGGGATACCATCAGGTCCCATTGATGCTGTGTTTTTGTCTTTGCTGAGTGCGGCTCTCACATGGACATCTGAGATGACAGTGAGGTTACATTCAGCTGTGATAACTATCGTCTTTTGGGGGAGAGGGAGGAAGAAAATTGCACTGAACCTGTCTGCCAGAATGTTGCCAATATCTGTCGGGTCATTAAAATTTATGTTGTTGTGTACCAACTCTGAGCATATCTGAGGGTTCCCACCCAGGTTTCTGACATAACTGAAGAAGGCATTGTGGTTATCTTTATTGTCTTTGGTGATTTTTGTCTCAAAGTTGACCTTGGATGTCTTTATGAGAGAATGTAGCTTTTTACTAGTGCTGATCACAGCTGCCTTCCCTTTAGGAGATTTAGCTCTGTTTTGCATTAGTATCCTTCTTTTGTGATACAGTTCATTTATAGCTGGGGTCCACCAGACAGGCCACTTTCCCTTGATGGAGAGGGTCTTGGTTTTATTTGTGATTGCATGGTCCATGCTTTCTTGGAGATGTCCGTAGAAAGCGTTTGTGAAGGAGTCACCATTGTGTGTTGTGGTTTCCACTGGCCCAGTGGGCTTAAAGGATACCATCTCAGTTTGTAGAAGTGTGAAGTCAGCTTTTGAGAAGTTTGTCACTATACTCTTTGTATTATACTAGCACCGACACATTTGTATAAAATTTCCCAGAATCCATCAAACAAAATGGACATGCAAAATGTAACACTTCCACAAGAGGGGTAAGCATACTGGATGTGATAATCAGAAATATGTGTACTGGATGTCAAGATGAGAAGTGTATCCCTCACTGGTAAGACCAGACCATAGAGTAATCACACTGTAGTTACACATCCCGGCCCCAGTCCCTGGCCAGAATACCACAGTGAAACACATGTATAAAGCATAGCTTGCACCCCTACACACCAATGTGGAATCCATGAAAGGCCCTGTGCAAGTCCAGAATATGGGACACACTGCAGAACATGTTATACAGGCATTCCATGAACACAGCCAAGAGTGCTTGAAGTCTGCAATCACAAATAACAACAAGATACAATGCCATACACCCAGGCATCTGGCATGCTGGACTCCAGCAATTACTAAACCATTGAAGAGAATGAGGAGGCTACCACATGATAGATCAAACATAAAAAGTGAAGTAATCAGTGATCACTAGTATGGCAATAAAATGTGTCCACACATACAATCCACTAAGGCCAGGCAAAACAAGTAGAATCTGTGAATCCAGAGGCAATGTGACACCTGTCCCAAGTACACACACAACAACTCACCCCAATAAATACAAATATATGTGATAGACGCAACCAGGTAGCCAAACCGGAGCCTGAGCACCCCCAAATCAGTACTGTCAAAACTAGTCAGGAGGAGAAGGTAACCACATACACCACAAACCCAGTCCCACATAGACCTACAACGACTGTAAACCAAACACATAAACACAAAAACATTCCCAGAGGCCCTAATTACAAACACACAACACCAACACAAGCCTCCAAAGCAGACACCCAATAAAACAACCTCCAGACATAGCACATGTAACACATAGTACACAAAGCTGGTGTGCCAAACAGTCACAGGACAGAAGGAGAAACAACATGCCTGATACAGTTGTAATAGGTGACTCCATAGTGAGACATGCTGCTGTTCCAGGGATGGCTTGCACCTGTTACCCATGGGCATCTGGATATTGCCTGAGGCTGTTGCAACCTACAGAGATCCTTTGGTAGGCAAGGCCGAAAAGACTAACCCACCACCATAGAAAACAAAACTGGAAAGAAACAGAAGGGTAATGCTGATCAATGCCAGACGTGTAAACCTCAATATGCATGCTCCTGAGGCCCTCCCCGGTATGGAGAACATCGATGTCTGTCCAGTGATAGAAACCTGCTGTAAGCCTCGTGACAGCACACCAGCACTACCAGGTAATACCACATATCATGTGTTATGGCCACAAAACCTGGAACAAAACATAAAAGGAGGGTGAGTATCCATATTCAGCGCAGACACCTATACGTCCAGTTAACTGACAATGCTTATGTCATTGCAGTCCACCCATGTGCAACTAACCATAGGCAAGACTGCTGTACAGTCTGTAGCATGCTACAGACCACACTCTCACACACAGAAACCCCACCCCACTGTCCTGAAGACAGTGGACAGTATGAATGTACCACCAAATACAAAACAAGGTACACACAAATTACCACATAGGTGGTAAACCATTATGTATGGAAGGAGTAATCAGGGACCTAGTGACACAAGTGGACAGTAAATTGTTATGTGACAGTCACATTGCCAATCTGGCTAGGAAGACTGTCTATATTGGACACTGTATCATGAAAGGAGTCACATCTACGTCAACAAAGGTCATTGTGCCCCTATACTGTTCCCTTATCAGACCCATAATGTAGTACAATGCCTCATTTGGGATGTACATTACCTGGCACCTACAGCAGTTAGAAAGACCTCAAAGGTACCTCACCAAGAGTTAGAAAGGGTCTCAAATATATGTCATATGCTGCCTGGCTGTAGACACCACAGCTGAATGCAGTCACATACAGCCTACACAGAGGCATTGTATGTCTGTTGTACAAGGCCATGTCCAACACAGAAGTAATGGACATGCTCCACCCCAGAAAACTCAAAGCCATCGGAGATGTGTGAGTCAGAGATGTCAACCTCAACACATAATGAAATAGGATGTGCTGGAGGGACAGATACATAACCCTGAGGCTCTCCACACCCTGGAACAGAATACCACTACATGTTAGGCAGAGCCCCTCACTGACACTCTTCAACAGGAAGTTGGCAAAATGGATGGATAATTGTAGATGTACACTGGGGGTCTTTACTGTGTCATGTCCAGACAGAGGCACAGCTAAGTAAATCATAAATGGCCATAATATTCACATAGCAAGGGGTGGCAAAAGCCACACACACTGTGGCTAGGCTTACAAATGCCCTAGGGTGAATAGCCTAGTATGAACCTATGAACCTATTATGATACAAATTGTACAGGACACTAAGGATAATCCCAAGGCTGCTGCAACTGATGGTAGGAAGTGTGTTGTGAATTCCCAGATATGCTCTGGATCACACAAATATTACAAACAACATACAAAGCACACACACGTATTGCCAACATACATCCTGACAGGTGCAGTGCAACCCCCATAATGCAAAATATCTTTCCCAGCAGACTGCTGCCTCCCTGACATTATGTCAGCCTTACCACAGGATATGTACCCAAAGAGCAGTGTATAACAACAGTGGTCATTCTCAAGAAAGGTGTCGCCTGAATGGATACTAAAAACAACCACCACAGAATCCTGAGAAGCTTGGTCTGCACAGCTATGGAAAGGATCAGCATGTACTGCAGACATAAAGATATTGGGGATCTATTGACACCCGACCCTACCCAGTGTGGGTTTATTAAGTACAGACCCTGCCCCTAAACATGTGTGACTCAGTTGAAACAGTAATTGAGGTCACTGATGAGGGCAATGTGGTCCACACAGCGTAGCTGGACCTTGCAAAGCCTTCCATACAATACCCTACATGTTCAATATAGATATGCTCACCAGCTTATATATACACCCCTATGTCACTAGAGGGGTTGCAAACCAGACCAACGACAGAACTGACATGGTCAGACATGCTGCAGCCATGTCAGACTACAAACCACATATAACAGGTATCCCACAAAGCTTGGTCCTGGGACCTTCCCCGTCTGGTAGATATGCCCCATAGGTACAAGCCAACATGTAAGGACTGTGCCTGAACATGTTTGCAGAGGACTACAAACTGCCCAACATATCTGACACTCCAGCTGACACAAGCATCCCACAAAAGGGCCACATAGAAACAGACAACTGGTGCCATAGCCATGTCAGCAAGTTAAATGGAGAAAACTGTATAGTCAACCTCTGTGGATATACAGTAAGTGACCACCAATTACCACATAGGTGTTAACCCATTATATACTTAACATGTAATGACAGACCTGGGTACACAAGGTAATAGATATCCTGCATTGGACAAACATGTGGCTGTAGTGTTAACAGAAACAATCCATATACCAACCTAATCATGAAGGTTATGACATCTAGATAAGGGGAGGTCATTGTGGTTCTGCAGTTATCCTTCATCAGCATAACAATTGACTACAACAGCCCCTGTGGGGTGTACCTCAGCAGACACCTCCATCAACTGTAAAGTCCACAACAGTACCTCACCAGGAGTATCAAAGAGCTTGAACAGATGTAACGTGTTGCCTGTTTAAAGAGAGTACAACTCCACACACTGCCATGCTGGCCACCCAGACGCAAGCTGTGCCTGATGTAGAAAGCCATGTTCAAGCTGGAATCAATGAACATGCTGCACCTTGTACAATCTGAATGGCAGTGAGCTATGCACATGAGGGACCTGAACCCCATCACTGACATACATAGGACAAGCTGTACTGCATTATCCATAACACAGAAGCCACCCCCACGCATGAGTAAACTACCAGTACAGGTTATCCATAGAGTCACTTGTTGATTCTCCTCAACAGGAATCTTAATGAGTGGATGGGAGATGGCAGGTTTACCCTGGGTATCACTGTTATGTCACGGGTAGACAGAGGCACAGTATACTAAACAAGACATATGTCATGGCAAACTACACTTACAATGTGTCGAAGGACAAACACACTCTCTGACTAGCATTAGAAATGGCCTACGGCACATCGGTAGTGTTTGCCAATGTACACCTATGTTGTGGAATTCACTACTGATGTTGAACGAGGCTGTTGCAAGTAGTTAATATCTGAACGTAATGCAACATGGTCAGATGTGCACAACTGGACCCTAACCAGACTGTTGTGCTCACTATGGAAATGTAAAGCAGTGATAGGACTAAAGCCCAGGATACTGTCCACCACAGTGAAAGTACTGAACCACTACACTATACAGTACTACAGTGTTAGGTCAGTATGAACGGATGTTGACAATTGTATGCAAAGTATCCCATGCAAAACCTACAGGCACAGTATAATCCCTGTTGTGTTCACACAAAAAGCATTTGGACAGTAACTACACAACATGACACAGAACACACAACCATAAACAGGAGATATTTGTTGAAGTTCACACTCATCCACAAATGTGATGGGCTGCAGAGTTCAACATATGGAAAGCTCACACTGGGCATGCTCACACACTTTGATAAATGAGACATCGTTCACACAACATGCCATGGAAAGGCTGAACTGGGCATGCTCACACACTTAGTCCAAATATCAGTTTAGCATTTTGCCACATATATCTGGTATATGTATGTGTTATTCCAGTAACCAACAACATTATAGCAATCTGACCAGTGCTCACACTTAAATGACTACAGAGACATACATGATATAGTGGAGTTCTCCCATATGCAAACATCTTCCACAGATACACAAGTTGTTCATACAAACAGGAAATGTTATGGCAATAAAGACCTGCAAACACTGCTATCAACACCAAATAATGTGCATCTGACAGTTAAACATATGGGTGTAGAGGTCAACACTAGGCTGTTTGCCCTAGGGAATGACAGCTTATCCAGAGTGTGTGTGTGTGGGTGATTGTGGTTGGTCTGTGTGCAAGTCTGTTCCTTTTAGCAACTGGGAAAACACACCACAGGATGCTCATTCCCCTTTCTAAACACTGATGATGTCAGCATGCTATAAGTATATCAGGAGAAAGGAAATCTCCCAGTAATGTGAACAGCATGATCTGCTAATAGCACGATCTGCTAATGCATCTGTCTCTAGTATCATAATCTAGTTAGGTAGGGGTTTGAATCTAGCAAGTGGCAAGTTTGTGTGAAGGGGGGTTAGTGTGTGTATGAAAGGAACATCCCTTTTGGCAACTGTGAAAACACACCACAGGATGCCAATTCCCCTTTCTAAACACTGATGATGTCAGCACCCTACAAGTATATCAGGAGAAAGGAAATCTCCCAGTAATGCGAAAAGTGTGCTCCGCTAATGCATCCGTCTCTAATGTCATAACATAGGTAGGAGTTTGAAACCTGTAAGTGTGTATGAAAGGAACATCCCTTTTGGCAACTGTGAAAACACACCACAGGATGCCCATTCCCCTTTCTAAACACTGATGATGTCAGCACCCTATAAGTATATCAGGAGAAAGGAAATCTCCCAGTAATGTGAATAGTGTGCTCTGCTAATGTGTCCTTCTCTAGTGTCATAATATAGCTCAGTAGGGGTTTGAATCCGGCAAGTGTGTGTGAAGAGGGGTTAGTGTGTGTGTAAGTTTGTATGAAAGGAACATCCCTTTTGGCAACTGGTAAAACACACTACAGGATGCACATACCCCTTTGTAAACAATAGCACAATTATTTATGGCTTTTGATTCCAGACATGTCACGTGTGTTTTGCTCACACAGAATGCCCATGTGTGCGGGTTGTTTCTCACAATAATGCATGACATCGATTAAACCAGTTATGGCAATGCACACATGATGTATGTGTGTGCCAAATACACATATGTACCTGTGACCTTCAATAGTTACCATGTGTGATGCCTGCCACATGTGAATACATGGTATTTGCACTGGGTAACATTATGACTGTGGTCTTCTGTGCATGTGCTGCATGTGGGATGTGTATATACAGTGTGAGATGTAGATGCTATCAACCTAGCAGTGAGGGATACACACCTGGTCTGGGGCATATAGTCTACATGTTGTTGATGAACAGGTGCTGCATGTTTTCACCTGTTGTGGGAGTGGTAAGACGTTGTTCCATAGCAATGCAGTGACTGCATGCTAAGAACCTTTCAGCTAGGGTGTTGCAGCTACAGTAGTTCATTAGCATTCAGTAATATGTCAGTATTCCTGGTGAGGGTATGATGCCAACCAAGGTCAGGGTTCTACCAGCCTGTGCCACTTGCTCAGTGAGCCCTTCCATGTTCCCTATCATGTATTCCAGTGAGGGACATCACACGTCAGCTGTAGTGGCATGGACAATGACTGAGTCATATGTGTCCATGCATCTGACTGACCTGTATGCTTGTGTTATGTGGTGGACCATAGTGCCCCATGAGCATATCACTGTGACCTTCACCTTGTCCAGCCTGGTGAGCATGACCTCACTGTACTGGACAATAAAAGTACCTAACACAACTGCAGCAGGAGTGTTGTATAGCTGTACAGACTGTGCTTGCTTGGCACACAGGATTTGTGTGCTATGTGTTATGCGTGCTGTGTTCAGGCCTAACATATGCCTGTGTGCCAGCTGCAGAGGTGTCTGCCACTCAGGCAGGATGCCATTCTTAGGCTCCACGAATGGCCCGGTGTGTTCCCATGCTTGTATTGCTGTCAGTGTAGGTCTACATCAGACTGGTATTGCAGTCACTGTAGTATTTCATGCCACCTGACAGGTTATGCCAGTACTGGGTTCAGAGTGCTTAGTCCACAGTTTGGCTATGTGTTTCCATCTCATACATGTGTTGTACATCCATGGGTAGGGGATAGGGTTGATTGTGTACATGTGGCAGCTGTGGCATTACTACATGACTCACATATTCCACAACTGTACCTTAGAGGTGACTGACAACTGACCTTTGCACATGCTACCATAGTATTGAGATTGCATTGGTGATTAACAGCACATAGGGCCAATGGTGAACAAGATACATAGGTTCATAGGTTCATACTAGGCTATCTGCCCTAGGGCATTTATAAACCTAGCCAGAATGTGTGTGGCTTTCACCATGCATTGTAAATCTATCTTGCTATGCCCTTTTCCAAGGTTAGTATACTGTGCCTCTGTCTAACAGTGACACATAAGAGATACCCAGGGTAAACCTAGAATGTCCCATCCAGTCATTAATATTCCTCTTGAAGACAGTCACTGAGTGACTCTGCCTAACCTGTATTGGGATAATATTCCAGAGTGAAGGGAGCCTCTGAGTTATGAATGTGTCTCTCCAGCATGTCCTATGTATATCACTCCTGAGGTTCAAGTCTTTCCAGCGTGTAGCTTGATGGGATTTGGATATTCTGAGGTGCAGCATGACCATTAAGTCAGGGTTTGACATGGCTTTATATGTCAGGCACAGATTGCCTATGAAGAGGCAGTATGCCACTGAGTAGAGCTGCTGTTTCTTTAACCAGTCAGTATGTGGCATCTGTTTGAGCCCTTTGATCCTCTTGTTGAGGTACGTTTGTGGTCTTTCCAGTTGCTGCAGGTGTCTGGTAAGGTGCATGCCGACAGGGGCATTGTAGTCAATTATGGGCATGATGAGGGATGAGTAAAGAGGCACAATGTCCTCCCCTGATCTACATGTGAATCCCTTCATGATGAGGTGGCCTATATAAAATGTTTTTCTAACCACTTTGGCCATGTGGTTGTCAAATGAGAGAATGCTATCAACTTGTGTACCCCAAGGTCCATAATTCCTTCTTCTGTACTTAATGGATTAACACATATGTGGTACTTTGTGGTCACTTTGTTTTTGCCAAAGGGATGACTATACACTTTTTGGCATTCAGCTTGAGGCCATGGCTGTGGCACAAGTCGTCTGTTTCTAAGAGGCCCTTTTGGAGGATGCATGTGTTGGCTGGAGAGTTGATTATGGCTTCCAGTTTGCAGTCATCTGCGACTTGCTCAGCCACAGTCCTTCCATGTTGGCCTGTACCTCTGATAAATATATACTGAAAAAGACAGATCCCAGGGCTGAGCCTTGTGGGACGCCACTTGTAACTGGTTTTGAGGCTGACATGGCTCCAGCAATTCTAACCTTGTGTGTTCTGCCCTTGAGCCACTGTGCAATATCCATAGTGACATAGGGGTTAATATGTACACTGGTGAGCTTCCCTAGAATGCACAAGTGGGGTATTGTATCAAAGGCTTATGCAAGGTCCAGGTAGGCTGTGTAGACCACCTTCCCCTTGACAGTGGCCTTGGTGACTGTTTCAAAGAAATCAAACAGGTTTGAGAGGCAGGATCTGCCATTAACAAAGCCAAACTGTGTATGATGCAGTGTCTGTAGGTCCCCAATATCTATATTTATGAGGTTCATGATGATCCTTGCCATAGCTTTGCAGACCAAGCTATTCAGACTTATGGGGCGATAGTGTCCAGGATCCGTTAAGGCACCACCTAAATGTAGAGGGACCACTGTTGCTGTACGCCACTCTTGGGCCACATATCATGTAGTAAGGCTGGGATTGAACAGTAGTGTTATGTCTGGGTGTAGCTCTTCTTGGAGTTCATGTAGGACACAGCCTGGGACACTGTCTGGTCCCATTGATGCTGTGTTTATTGCTTTGGAGAGGGCAGCTCTTACCTGAGCATCTGAGATGTCAGGGGGGGCAGCACTCTGCTGGGAGAAATATTTGCCCTTTCGGTGTGGAGGGGGGGAGAAGTTAGCAGTGAACCTGTCCACTAGGATGTTGGCAATGTCTGTGTGTTTGGTATTTCTTTTGACATTTTGGACTACCTCTGAGCATATCTGGGAATTACCACCCAGGTTCCTAACATAACTAAAGAAAGCCTTGTGATTATCCTCAGTGTCTTGTGGAATTTTCTCTCAAAGATGGCCTTAGACAATCTTATGGGTGCCTGTAGTTTTTGTCTAATACTCATCAGTGATGCCTTCACATTTTGGGAGTTTGTTGTATCATTTAGTAGCTTCATCCTTCTATTGTATAGTTTGTTTATGGCTGGTGTCCACCACACAGGACGTCTGCCTTTGGAGCATTGGGTCTTGCTTTTATATGGGATTGCATGATCCATGCATTCCTGAAGGTGTCCATAGAATGCCTTTATACAGGTATCTGCAGTCTGGTCCATATTTTCAACAGGCCTGGGGGCTTTGAAGGTTTCCACATCATTTATGAGGAGTGTGAACTTGCTTTACATGAGTTGTTGACTGTATTCTTCTGTGCAGGGGGTGGCCTTGGGATGTGAATATCCAGTGAGATTAGTTTATGGTCTGATCTTACCAGTGAGGGATACACTTCTGGTCTGGAGCATAGAGTCCCCATGTTGGTAATGATCAGGTTCAGTATGTTTTCCCCTCTTGTGTGAGTGGTAACAAGTTGTTCCATAGCATTTTGGTATATAAATTCTAGTAATCTTTGGGCTAGGGTGTTGGAACTACAGTCATGCTCCCAGTCTATGTTTGGGTAGTTTAACTCACCCAATATAATGGTGTATGGACAGACCTACATATTTCCAACTGTTTTCAGGAAGTTCAAGTGCAGTTCTTGTGTTTGTGAGGGTGGTCTGTAGCAGGCTATAACCTGGAAGGCAGTTTTACCCATTGTTACTTGCATATGGATAGTCTCTGATGTTTGGTGCTTTGCCACCAACCTGGAGGTGTGGGTATCTTGGATGAATATCAATACACCCCTCCTTTTGTGGTTTTGTGCAAGTTTTGGGCCTGAAAAGCATGGTATGAGGTATAACTTGGTAGTGCTGGGGTGCTGTTGGTAGCCCTGAATCTGGTATCTGTTACTGCACAGATAGCGATGTTCTCCATGCTGAGGAATGTTTTGAGTGTGTGCATCATCAGGTTTAGAGTCCTGCAGTGGCATATATGACTGCTCACGTGGACAGATGCCAGGTAAGTCATATGCAAAGTGTCACAGGCAACGTACATGTGAACAGGAGAAACAGTGACATTCTGTCAAGTGAGACATGAACATACATATAGTAAGCTATGCAGATGTCACTAGGAGTCCACAGAAGCTGTGTAACTCTGCATGGCAGGTCGGATCAGTATTCCAGGGTAACTGCAAAGAAACATGCATGCAAACATAGCTACTGTAAGCAGGGCTGCATGTAGTCCATTGTACAACAAACAAGCTGTACCACTTTCAGTAGGTAACACTGCAAATGCTCACCAGCTGACATATGAATACCTATGTCACCAAAGGTGATACTTACCAGACCACGGACAGAAATGACATGGCCAGACATGCTGCATCCCACATGAACACATATCACAAGCAACACAGACCTCACAAAGTCAGTGTTCTTAACAGGCACAGCCCATAAGGCCAAACACAATGTGTGACACACCTATAATAGGTGATGCCATAGTCAGACACACTGACGTCCCACTCTCCAGACTGAGCAAGGTGAGGGTCACATTTAGCTACCTTTCGGGTGATAGAATGTGCCACATAACACAAGCACTCAGGTCACTCCACAGCAAGTACAAGTATGAGGCAGTCATTGTCCATGCTGGTGTGAACAACCTGAGATGTACCTCCCTGGACCATATGAAAAGAGACACAGAGGAGCTCTTACATCACCCTCTCAAACTCAGGAATCCCACACAGCCTTCATGAAGACACAGGAGAGTATAGATTTCTCTGCAAACACCATCATACTGGGTGACTTCAACTACCCAAACATAGACTGTGAACATTACTCAAGCCACAATACCCAAACTCTAGGGTTCCCATAGTTCAGAAACTCTTTAGCTATGGAACAAGTAGTCAGCATTCCCACAAGAGGGGAAAATATACTAGACCTGATCATCACAAATATGAGTACAAAATGCTCACCACTTGAAGTATATCCCTCATTGTTGCAATCGAACCATATACTAATCACACTGGAGTACTGGAACGCCAAATATACAAACCTCAAACACATCTATGTGTGTGCAGGAAATGCCCCTATTAGCAACTGTGAAAGTACACTACAGGATGCAGATTCCCCTTTTGAAACACTGATGATGTCAGCACTCTATAACTATATTACCTGAATTAAAGTGCCACAGTAATTCGTATAGCGCGCTCTGCTAATGCATCTGTCTCTAGTGTCATAACAGAGTTAAGTAGGGGTTTGAATCCTGCAAAGAGAATGTATGTGAGTTAGTGTGAATGGGGTTTGTGTGTGTGCATAATGCTGTGAGGAAAAAGTGCCTTTTGCCAACTAGGAGAACACACTACAGGGTGCACATCCCTCTTCCTAAACACAGATGATGTCAGCACCCTCTAAGTACAGCCTTAGAAAGGATTTCTTCATTAATGCAAATAGCGCACTCTGCTAATGTGTTTTTCTCTAGTGTCATAGCACAGTTAGGTAGGGGTTTGAATCTTGCAAATGGGAAGTATGGGTTTTAGTGTGAGTGGGGTTAGTGTGTGTGCACAATGCTGGGGGTGGGATGTGGCTTTTGCCAAATGGGGCTACGCACTGCAGGATGCACATTTCCCTTAACAAACAGTGATGTTGACAGCACCCTATACAAACAACATGACAACAGACAACTGCCAGTACTCAGTATAGTGCTACATGCTACTGTAACATGCACATGTACCAGAACATACCTAGATAGTGTTTTGAAACCTGAATGTGTCAAGTGTGTGGATGTGGGATGTTTCTGTGTGTGCATTTCCGTATGGAAAACATGTTGGATGTGGCAATCAGGGAACCACAGTACCTGATGCACATTACACTTTTAAACTAATGAGGTTGCCTGCACCCTGTGAGTACAGGTAGAGAAGAGGAAATCGGTAGTAATCCAAATAGTGCACTTTTCAAATGTGTACCTGTCATGTGTCGACAGCTACTTATGTAGGGAGGGTAATAAATAATGGAAATGGCAGGTGAGCATGTGCATGTGTGGGGGTAGCAGGGTGTGTGTAAATGCATATGTTGCAGAACAGATACATATAGCTGAATCTACAATACAGCACATGATGCACATTCCCATAGTCAATGGTAGCATGTGATGGTGTGCAGCTGGTACACTTTGGTAAGTAGTATGGGTGCAAATAACAATTCAGGACATTCATACAGTTACTGCAGCAGGAATGCTGGGATATACACACAATCACAGTGGAACAGTGAACAGTTACCAACATGTTACTACTTATACACATCTATGTAGTCACCCTGTGCATGAGCAACGTGTTTACCTTTTCCTGCACTGATGTTGTAGTATGCAGGAGGTGGCACAGTGTCATCATATGCACAGGGTGTGGGTTAGGTATGCCAAAGCCAGCCACTGGTACCACCAATTGACATGTGTGTGTATGTGTGTTTGCGTGGAGCAGCAGTACAGGGTGGACCAGTGTTGGTGCAGTGTGTGTGTGTATGTGTTTGCCCTAGGTGTTAAATTTCTGCATGTGTGTAACCACGCACACAGTCCCACATAATGGCTGCCATGTACAGGGTTTTGTGGACAGCCACAGACTGCACCTGTCAGGTCATCCAGATCAGTGTCTGTGGGCACGGACACGGTACCTGTGCCTGGCAGGGGTGCTACGGACCGTATCCGGTACTAACCCAGACTGGGTACTGTCATCGGAAGCGGGTGTGTGTTGACTGGACACAGTTCCCTGTTGGGACTGTCCAGAGCCACGTGCACGTGGTCTCCTGGGGCGTTCTGATAACAGCACTAACCCAGCATTGCTGGGGCTGCTGCTGGCACTTGAGGTGTGTGAGTGGGCCTGTTGTCGTCTGCGGCGACTGCCAGCTGGTGCTGTTGCCGGCATACGGCCACGTCGATGCCACAAACACACACCATCGCCCTGGCCCATGGACATCTGGTTGTGGAGCAGCTGTTGTATGTCCCCACAACATCTGTCAACGACATCTGTGAAATTACGAATAGCATTCGCAATGTCACGCATGCCATCTGTCATGGCTGTGCGACATGCTGTCAGCTCCTTCAGACCCTGTCTGGTGTACCTTTCCATACGCGCCTGTGCCTGCATAACAGTCCGAAACATAGTGGAGGTTGACATACCTCCTTGGGCACGTCGGCCAGAGGCAGTACGGCCAAGGATGCCCCCACGTGAACCCATGGGTGACTGTCTGCGTGGTACCATTGGAGGACCCTGCTCATGGCTGCTTTGTGGGGATGCATGTACCACAGGTGCCACATTACCCTGATCTATGCCCAATGCATACTGTCCATCACCTAGGGACAATGGTGACAAAGGATGTAACAGCAGGATGACTGTGCGCATTGAAGGTATTGACAGCTGTGTACAGTGAATTGGCTGACCAATGGCAGACCCAGACACACCTTCCTGCACCATTATAGACATTTCATCATCATCAGTAGCTGGGGCACAAGATTCAGGTTCCCTGCTGCAGGTCACCAGAGCAGCATCAGAACCTACGGGAGGAAAACAGGGAACACAGATTACAGTCTCAAGACATATTTTACGGTGATGCACTTCAATACAAATGCACAAATTCAGAAATGGACACATGCACTCATGGACACACACACACATGCACACATGGGCACAGGCACATTTGCACACATGCACACCCCACAGTACACACACACATCAGTAGTGAGTTACACTACTCTTACTAGTATTAACTTGAGTATTGCAGGTATTATTAAACACACTCACCAGCATGTATACTACTGAGTTACACTACTCTTACTAGTATTATAAATAGTTTTTCAGGTAATGATAAACACACTCACCAGCATGTATGGCCTGCCTCGTTGCTAGATGGGAGGGACCTGGAAATTTGAAGAAAGTAATGTCAGTGGGCACAAGTGTGCCATTGGTTTTGCATATGATACAGTACAGTAGTACACCAGTTCCCTTATACACATCAGCTGCTCATAATGCCAGTATCACACATGCACAATTACATATCATGATGACAGATACATACCACGTGCACACCTTATGCATGCATGAAGTAACAGTGTACAGAACAGTCATTTGTACATATGGCATCTTACCTGCACGCTCAGTGTCTTGCTGCTGTGTGGATCCAACCTCCATCATGATGCAAGTCTGATGCTGTTGTTGTTCTGGGGCTGGATCTACGACACTTAGCAGTAGCCCCTCCTGTCTGATGAGGGGGGATGTGTGGCCACCCCCCACCTGTGGCAACCTGTTGCCTGTGGATATCTGTAGCACGCTGGCGGACATTTCTAATCAAATCACTGCAGTGATGTCTCACCTGCTCATATGTCCTATCATGCATGCCAACATCATTTATCCTGCTGACAAGGTTTTGCCACAGTGCAGACCTCTCCTGCTGATTCTGGGTGGTGCGTGAAAACAGGATGCCATAGTCACGCACCAGGCTCTGGTGGATCACTTTGTCCTCTGCAGCAGAGTATGCAGGGTTCCTTTTTGGAGCCATATCTCCCTGGAAAAGTACACAGACAGGATATCAGCAGAGTATGTCAGCAATATATGGTACACATTCTATACATAAAGTATTACATTGTAGTTATTACTGCTTGGTTGTAACTTGATTAAAGTGTAGCTATCATTCTAAGTCTTTTGGATTAAGCACTTGGCCTTCAGACCAGTTGCTTTACATTAGGAAGGTTTGTGGCAAGCACTGTGGTGGCAGGACAGGTAGCTTTCATCCTTCTAAGTTGGGAATTGCTGATTGAGAGCCCAGTATCCAAGTGTATTAGTTCTGGTATAAGCAGTTGGGCTTCAGGCCAGTTATTTAACATTAACAAGGTTTGTGGTCTGCACTCTTGTGTGAGAATAGGCTGTACTCTGCCATTCATAGCTGGGAACTTCTGGTTTAAGGTTTATAGTGCCTGCATATTTGAACTGTATCTTACTGACATTGGTACACCTTGTTTGCTGTAGCATACACTACATCCAAGCCTCCTGAATCTAGCTTTGTTTATATGCTTGTTATTTGTTAGCTTGTTATTTCACTGGTACGCTAATTCCACATAATACACAGCTTCTCAGCACTTCTGTGAATCACTACTGATAACTGGCCTTGTGTTCTAAGCTATGGAAGTTTTAAGTATGGAAGACATGTACAGCAATATTACATATGTATATATATATCAGGACTATGTACACACAACCTATCTCATGGACATACCTATAGATAGTGAACTATGATACATTTGGAGGTTTCACAGTAAACACAGTGTTAACCTGCTACTTTGCATTACCTGTGTTTGTGTCAGCTGTTGCTGTGTCACTGGTGCTAATTGCTGTTTGCTGCTGCTGCTGTTGGTTTTGTTGCTGTGATGATGCAGTTTTTTTTATCACTGCCTTTCTTTCTTTCTTTCTTTCTTTCTTTCTTTCTTTCTTTCTTTCTTTCTCTCTCTCTCTCTCTCTCTCTCTCTCTTTCTCCATCGGTTTGGTGCAATGAATGTATTGCATGTGTGGAGTGTTAGTACTGGATGCTTTTGTAGGTATCTGCATAGGTCCATGTGATGGCCTCTGCACCAATTGTAAGGCAGCATTTGCTAATTGCATGCAGCCAGTTGTGTACTGATTGCATGTCTCACTGTGACTTCAGGACAGTGCTATAAAAGGGTATGTGAGATAGGCGTTGCCCTTTCAGATTGTAAGGGCGTGGACCATGCTGGTATGCTATCGACAGTGTTCTGTGAGTGTGAAGGTTAGTAAGTCTCTCCTGATTCATGCTGTGTTGTAAATTCAGGTTGCTGCATTTCTCTCACCTGTTCCCTGTAGTGAGTGTGTATGCATACTGACACCTACAACTATATTTCCATATGTATTAATATATATATATATATATATATATATATATATATATATATATATATATATATATATATATATATATATATATATATATATATATATATATATATACATATACATACTTTCATATATGTACATTAGCTTACATTATTAAGTACAAGCTAACAATTAGCAGGGCTGTTTCTGTTAACACTAAACTAGTATGGGAATCCAGTAATTAGGACAGTAAAAGTCTACCTGACATGCTTTGGGTAGTACACATCCTATATTGCCTTTATCTTCATTCCTACTATTACATGTTATACTTATTTTAGCACTATATTCACGTATGAGAGTCATGGCTTAGTGGTAGGTCATACAGACTAGTGTTACAATGGTCTTGTGGTAGGGCCTAATAGTATGCTTTTATTTTGCTTTCAAATTGAGTACAGGGCCTGTCAATCAAAGTGCTGAAGGCACCTTTAAGCAGTTAAAAGGGTTAGTAAGTCTCACAGGAGTCAGGCTGTGTTGTAGATTCTGGTTGCTGCATTTATCTTCACTGTTTCCTGTAGTGAGTGTGTATGAATACTGACACCTACAACTATATTTCATATGTATTAATATATATATATATATATATATATATATATATATATATATATATATATATATAAATGTGTGTGTACATATACATACTTTCATATATGTACATTACCTTACATTATTATGTACAAGCTAACAATTAGCAGGGCTGTTTCTGTTAACACTAAACTAGTATGGGAATCCAATAATTCGGACATTAAAAACCTACCTGACATGCTTTGGGTAGTACACATCCTATATTGCCTTTATATTCATTCCTACTATTACATGTTATATTTATTTTAGCACTCTGTTCTTGTATGAGAGTTATGGCTTAGTGGTAGGTCATACAGACTGGTATTACCAAGGTCCTGGGTTCGAGACTGACAGTGGGAATTTATTTTTCTTTCGAAATGAGTACAGGACCTGTCAATCAAACGTGCCAAAGGCACTTTTAAGCACTTAAAACCAGGTCTGCACTCGTTTGCGCGAAGCTCACGCATGCGCACTGGCGGTGAGCTCCGCTAACACCTGCGCACACCCGCGCTATTTTCTTTGAAATAAAAGAAAAAGGGGTGACAGGAAAGTGGTGAAAAAGGGGTCACAAAGAGGGTAAGACAGTAGGGAAACAAGCTTGGGATTTGCAGGAAGGATGTAGGTGAGGCCCATAGCTGCCCATGTCTTTCTCAGCAACAGCTGTGCATTTGTATGTAATTTGGTGTGACATTTGAAACCTTCCACCCCTGAGAGAGGTGTCAGGACAACATTAATACCTGTTGTACAGCCAATTGTAATTAACAGTTTCAATGTCCAGCGGACATGTATGCAACATGGACAGCTATGTATGGGGCGTAATTTTTTGTGGGTACAGAGTGCCCTTTTCTTTTTTCAGGTGAGAGTGGTATGTCAGGTGAAGGTAGATGGTATAGCTGGGGAGGTAGGTTGGGTAGGTTAACAGACAAGACAGACAAGACGCATACAGGGGCGGTGTATGACACATGTGGGGGGGTTACACAATTGACGGGGATGGAGGTTGGAATATCCAGGGCACATGAGCTCACAGATGGCAACAGTGGAACTGATATCCCCACCCATAGGCAGTTGCCACTGTTCCTTCACAGCCCAAGACGGGGCTGTGCTGGGAGAGGTGCAGGCGGGACAACGGGCATGCCCGTAAGCTGTGCCACCCGGGCCTCAAGCTGGCGTAGGGGCCCAAGAACAGAGTCTTGAATCTCCCTTCGCACCACAGACCAGACACCTTGGAGGGTGAGTGGACGGGCTCCTCCGGCCACGCTTGCAGAGGGGGGACAGACCCCATCCCCTGCAGCGCTTCCACCCGAAGGTGGCACAGGGCCACCGGAGGAGGGTCCGGCCTGGGCACTAGTGACAGGTGCAATCGCCAGATGAGGTAGGAGAGGTGGGTCCACTGGGACCCGCCTTCCCAAGCTTTCTAGGTTTGTGAGTATGTTATGTTAGTTTGGGTTAGTAGCATATTATTCCATTCAAATTAGTTGTAACAGCATGCATTGGTATTCCCATTAAACAAACACCCAGATATTAACACCATTGAACAACAGGCATATCAATATCACATGCATTATTTGAACAGAAATACACAATCAAACAACATGCAGGGTTGATTAATGGCAATAGGCCATCAGGTTTGCAGGTATGAACAGGGCACATGCAACAATGGACATGCATATATTTTTGAAACAACAGGACAAATGTCCATGGTTAATGAAATTTTCACATACCAATATTTAGTGAGTTTTTTAATTTGCAATTATAGGATGGAGTGGAGAATGAAAATGTTGACACATTCATAAATTATACATTGATATACATTTGTAATAGAAACACAATTAACTTGTGGGTGATAGTTTTCAAATGATTTTTAATTGACTGTCATGGTAGACCTGTTACAGATACATCACTATCCTAGTTATTTTGAATTTGATCAGATACATCATCCTGCTACATTTTGATGACAGGGCAGGGGACAACTATGGATGTTTAGTATGTCAGACAATCGTTCATTCTATCTGAAAATTGTTGACTGTGATCACCATATACAGATTTTGGCTTAAACATTCAAGATTCAGATACACTGAAATCAGTTTGGGATGTTAATTTTTAATTCCCACATGCATTTAGTTCTGTAGAACCACACTGAAGCTTATATATTCAGGAGTTACTACTACTTTATTTATTGATACATGACCCTTTCTGTCACTCTCACACATCCTGCTATTTCACAGTTCAGGTTGGTACTTCTAGGCTTTGTTCACATATCAGACCTGTGGTGATTCAAACACTTTCCAGCAGCCTCACTTCTGTCATGATTCAGCATTTCAACAGGGGATATATCTCACATGTAATTAACTCAGCTTCTGAAGCTGTACTCTTGAGACTACTGCAGGTTATACTACATTTAATTAATGGTGGGAAATCTGTATTAAAGAACTATGTATTTCTATCAATTATATTTCCAGTTTCACTTACATACTGATGAACTTGATGCAGCCATACCTGCACACTTTCACTTGTTGCTTGCACATTCAATTACTTTTAATGAATACACTGCAGTGTTCTGCTAAGTGCTACACTATAATATTTATTTACAAGTACTAGGTGGGGTTACTAACCTGCATGGTGGTGCAGCCGCACCAGCCTGCTGTCATGTGCCCTGCGATTCGCAGAGCGGACACCTGCAGCTGTAATACATGACAAGTAATATTGGAATACACATCTCCATGGTATCAGCTAGTTGAATTCCTTACATACATAAGTACAATGTAACTTACTCAGTAGTGGGGCGTTGGGCATATCCCGGGCCTCCTGGATCCATTGGGTCAACTGGTCTTGTTTGTGTCGCTTCAGGTCCGCATGGTGGTGACGGACCTGCTCACCGGTATGTGGAATCCCAGTAGCACTGGTGAGATCATGAGCCAACTGGTCCCATGCCTCCGCCCTGTATGCTCCCCATGAGACCTGGCCCTGCATGAGTTGGGCCTCATGATGATGAACTAGGAGCCAGACCATGTATCTGGACTCCTCAACGCCCCACCACTGTGCTCAAAAGCAACGTCCCTCCCCTACTCCACTCATTCTGCCTGCATGTCTATTCTACAATCGTTTATGTTGTGTATTCCCGCCTATGGGGCTTATATATGCAGATTTTTCCGCACATTTCTATGATTGGCCGTTTTGGAATTGTATCAACTTCACAGAAACTGCTTTATCATGCTCCATTTTGGATTACATCCTATATATATGCTATTTCTGCATTCCTAAGTACTGCTGTCATGGCTTAGTGGTTTAGTACCTTGACTCTAGTGCATGGTATCGTGGGTTCAAATTTGACCACTGATTTTTAATTTTTATAACTGTCTAGACAGGCTGAGGGGTGTGTCTGTGTAAAGGCACTTTTGATACAGCTTGCTTAACGTTGCCCAGCGGTTAGCTTGTGGGCCTGCACGACTCAGCAAAGCGGTGTGCGCTGGGTTAAACCTTAATTGGCTATTAACACGCATGTTAAGCTAAGCACAGCTAGTTGCACACAGTTTGAGCCTGTTAAACCAGTGCTTAGCTACGGGCAAGCAATTTGCAGCCTTTGAAACACTACTCAGCTACGGGCACTCTGTCTCACCTTGTTTGACAGCAGCTTAGCTATCAGTACATTTCTAAATATTTTTATTATTGTATTACTTAAAAATATATGATCCATTTCATTCCATTTTACAAAAGGAAATACTTTTACATTTGTACAATACTGTCAGGGGCCTTTTTAGTGCTTATTTACAAAAATAAAACGGATATTGTGTGGGCTCGAACCTTGCCTGCCTGCTCTTAAGCCGAAAACTCTACTGCTATGCTATTACTTCTTGGCTTACTTTGCATATTTAGTTCTTATATCCTTTTCCACTGATTGCTAACTGCAGTTGCGCTAGTAGCACACCCACGCACACGAGCTCACGCATTAGCAAACATTTACGGGGTTTTAAAGTAACAATAAAAAAGTTTTCATTTTACATTTTATAACATCTGTTCACTTTTTACATTTTACATTGCTGGTCTGTGGGGGCATGTGTTGTGTAGTGTGTTTATTCACATTTCCATGGCCTCTCTTGTGGGTGTTTACTTTCTGCCATTCTAGACTTCCGGGGGCGTGTCCGCTTGCAGAGCTTAGCCTACGGACACGTCCCCTACCGTCTTACACGGACCATGTAAGACTTACAGTGTGATTCAGCATGCCTCATGCACCTCATGCATATGCATGACATGCTGACATCACACCGTTTAACTGCAGCCTCCGTGTAAGAGTTATAACTCTTACACGGAGGCTTCCTGAATCCTGCCCTATGTTTAAGAAATTCAGAACTTGAGTCCCAGCTCAAAAAAAAAATAATAATTTCCTTAGTTAAGGCCATTTGATCCCCCAATATCTCTGGCAGAGTAGGTAATTTTTAAAATCAGCCAGCTCATTACACTCTCAAAAAGGCATGTTCACACTTACCTCTTTTTTCCCTATTACACCTCTATTTGCTATCTGCTTGAGAAAAATTGTTTGAAGTCTGCTTGGGGTATAAAAATACCTATGCAAACACTTCCAAGCAAAAATTCTAAACCTTCTGGATTTTGTTGCATACTTGGGAGTCATACATATGTCCTCCATTCTTCCCAAGTAAATTGCTTTTCCAGTCTCTCTTCCCAATATTTTCTAACCTCCTCTGATTGATTCCTATAGCTATCATTCAATATTTTATATGCACTATTAATTATTTCCTATTTCACAGCAGCTTCTGTACTAGGATTAACTAAAATGCTACTAGGGCACATCTTTCACATAGGACTCCTGTATCCCTTTTGCTTTGCCTATAATCTGATATCAATCCCTGATAGGGAAGGCAGTCTGTAACATGCAAGCCAAACTTCTTCTTGGCCTCATCCTACTCCTCTACATTTCCCTCTCTAATTACTTGCTACCAATACCTTTGTTCCTTTGCCAGTTTTCTCCATTAAATGCCAGCTCCCTCTTGCCTGTTTTCTGTACCACTACTTGCTGTCATACCGTTTGACAAAATTTCCTTTTTCCATCCCAATATTGGCTTAATTCTTAGAATACTTTCTGCAGCTTTATTAATGTAATATTCTGTATGGTTGTTGTTATTCTTCTTAAAGGGTCTGAATCCAAAATCCTACCCTCTCCTTATTTCTTAAACTCTTCTTCTCTTGCTTCATCATCATCACTTTCCAGTTTGAATTATAACCTTCTGCTTGTGTTATGTAAATGAGCCTTAACTGCATAGCTCTAAAATATCCCTTCAAATCAGGCTATCCTAAACCACTTATTGGGAGGATCAGCTTATCCCACTTAATTCTTATTGGCTTATTATTATTTATATCGTACCTCGTATTGTATATCATATCCATAAACAAGAGCTTCCAGTTTCTCAGTTTTTGTAGTATCTTTTTAGTCTCTTCCAACATATCCTTAGCTGCCATAACAGAAGCCTTTTTATCTCATACTTCTATAAACTTTATCTTATCGTGACCCCATAAATATGAGCATTGCTGAAATAATTTGTGTGTGGGTATTTAATTTATGACTACAGCTTTTGTTTTATCTTTATTAATTTTATATCCTGCAAAGACGTTAAACTGTCTCAAAATATTCCACAGCACTGAAATGCCCTTTTCTGGATTTATCAAGTACAAAATAACATCATCTGCAAGTAAAGCCAGTTTTTATTGATTACTATACCAATTATACCAATTATATCCTTGAATTTCTGAGTCCCTTATTTACTTTGCCAATGGCTCTAAATATAAAGCAAACAACAAAGTGGAAAAGGATACCCTGCCTGGTTCCTCTGTTCAAACACAACTTTTTGTAAAGGAATTCTCATACTTTAATTCTTGCTGATGATCCTTTATATAGACTCCAAATTAACCTTATCATTGTGTCAGGGAATACAAATGCATCCATTGCCCTAGTCATAAAATCCCAGCTTACTCTGTCAAATGCTTTTTCTATATCAAGACCCACCAACAACAGCTTTCTGGTTCCCTCTGTGTCATCATTGTTCAATTAAGATTGTCATGTATTTGCCTTCCCTTAACAAAACCACATTTTTCCTTATCTATCAATTTCAGCAACACTTTTTCCATTCTTTTAAATGGCATAGATGTAAACACTTTATAGTTATGGTTTTAAACTGAAGCTGGTCTGGTGGGTCTTTATCCTCTTTGGGTAATACAGTCATCATAGCTTTCTTCCAAGATGATGGTGCTTCTTCTCCTTTTAAAATATTATTAAATAAAAGTATTCAAGATCCTTATCACTATCATCCCTGCTTACTTCCAAATTTCAATAGGAATACCATCTGTTTCAGGAGACCTCCCTGATGTTTGATTAAACATCACCATTTTTATCTTATCTTCTAGCTTAACTGTCAGTTGTTGAGCCTCATCTTCCTCTAACCTTGGCATAATGTCATTTTCCATAAATATTTCCATGTGTGCTGTTTCTTTGTTTCCATGTTCCTCTGCTTTGTACAAATTTTCATTAAATTTCCAAAATATCTGTAGTACTGCCATAGGATCTCTGGTTATTTTTCTTGTCATAGGCTCCTTAATTTGGTGATAACCTTTTCTACTTTCTGTTGACTAAGTCATCATTGTGCTAAAAGTTTTTGTGCTTTGGAGTTGTTATCACAAATTAGTTGCTTATCAGCAATCTTTCTAAACTCACGCATATTATCCAGTACTCCCTTATTTTTTCTTTAGTACTCTGCAGTTGCTCTTCTTATCAGTCTGCGACATTCCCCCTTATTCTGCAATAATTTAATCTTTGTCACTCCCTCTAAACAATTCTTATTTTTTAACCCTATCTCTTTCTGTTTTATTTCCACCCTACATTTAACTCCATTTTCATTTATCCTACTTACTAGTTATCTCTACTGAAGAAATTTCTATCCTCTGTATTAATGCTTGAATAATTTCCACTACTCATTCATTGAATTCATTTCATTTTAAAAGGTAGGCGGGAGAGTGCTAGTGTCTCATTTTCACTTCAATACCCTGAATTTGTATCTTAAATTTTATTGGTGCATGATCTGAAATAGTTATTAGTGTGTCTCAAAGATTTCCATTAAATGCACATGCTTCTGTGAAATATAAATTCTATCCAGGTTCGCCCAGTTATTGTACCTTGGGGAACAATATGTTTCTACTAGTGAATTCACATTTTCCATACTAAATAGTTTCATACATTTTTGAGAAATCTACCTTCTTTTGTTATATTTTCTCTTCTATGTCCCTCAATACATCCTCAGTATTGCAAATCAAGTTCCAGTCTCTACATATAAGTAATACTCCCTGCTGAAAGCTGATTATCTCTCCCAAAATTTTCTAATGTTCCATAATAGCAGTTTTAGGTGGAATTTAAATACATGCCAATGTAATCTTTCTCTCTTGCAATGGCTCATTACTACTTCAGATCTATCATTATTGGATATTTTCCTCTTCTATCCCAGTTGGAGCCCCTCTAGCAATTAGTTTTATTACTTCCCTTTTTGTTTGACCCTTATATTCTGTTTAATATCCATCCTGAAATCCTTTCTTTGTCAAATTCACATACTCATTTATTTCCAAACACTTCTCCTGCAGCATTGCTAGTTGCACTCTGCATTTCTTAATATAATTCAATACACTTTATTTTTTGTCTGTACCCATAAGGCCATTTACATTCTGGGATAATATAGGTACAGTAGCCATTAATGTTAAACAAACTATTGTCCCTACCTCTTCTAAAACATTTAACTTTTTTGAATGTGTATTTCCAACTTTCGTCTTACATGTACACACTTCTTGGCAGGCTGTCTTTCATACTGTTCTTTCTTCTCATCTCCATTTGAAACTATGTCACATTTTCAAGATTTTTTCTTTAAAAAAAACTTCAAACAAACAAAAAAGTTAAATACATTTTAAAAACAATCCCATTCCCTATTAACTTACAAAAACAGACAAAACTATGTACATTTGCAACAAATTAAGTTTAACCCTCCAGAGAGGAACAACTCTCCTAAACTGACATCTGTACCCATATCTACTTTGAAAGGTCAAACCTCATATAATCAAAATATATTTTTGCAAGACAAAAATCACAAAAGCTTAAATACCCAAGCAGTGAATTTTCCCATGAAAGTAAACACTTGCCCAACTGTTTTCCACTGTAGTGTGATCTCAGAGTTGGTATGTATAGTTGGGGGGTGTAGGGGCATGGCCCCCCCAACTATGTGGGTATTCTTACATCAGTGTGTGTTTCATTTAAGTTTTTATTAGACCCTGTGTTCCCACTTATACTGGTTGCTGGCTGTTCCTTTCTTAGCTTTATTCCACTCCCAGATGTCAAAACAGTTTGCATGCTTTCTGATAACATTAACTTTTAGCCCTAAGAAAAAATGTACTAGCTACCTTTAAATAAAACTAAATTGTGCTCTGTTCTATTAAATGCATTAAAGTATTAAGGCTGTTGGGGAAGATACTATCTCTTATTTATTTTCCATAATTTCAGATTTTGTTTTTTCTGAAATGTGTGCTATTGTTCCTTTAAATTTCCCTCAGCAAAGAATGTTGGAATCCATCAAATGAGGTGATTGTAAATAGTACATGTACACACTACTCAAACACTTACATGGAGACCTGTGGATTACAAGGTCTGATGCATGCAAGCCCCATGAACATACAAATGACAACCCCCCACACCTCCTCCATAGTGGAAGAATGTACAGCTAATGAGTCATTGCCCCCGAAGCAAAAAAAAACATGTAGTAATCAAAGTGGTCAGTCAGAGTGCTACATACTAGATAGCTGTAATCATACCTCTCAGCCTCTTAGAGCAAGAAATCTGGACAAAGCCATAAATAAAAGTAGGACAAAGGCCACAAAATAGGGACAATTTTAAAATATTGCTCTTACCAACTTGGAAAGGTTAGACAGGTTTTGCATTAGCATGAATTTTCTGAAGAATATTAAGTCTGAAACTCAAATGTCTGTCATTATTTTCTAACTGCAATCTGTAATGATTTACCACTAATTTGCCAGATCACAAGTATATGAAAAATGGACCAAAAATGTGAGGCCAAAATCAGGACATTCTGTGAAAATCTGTATAGTTGAGAGGTATGGGTAACCTCTCATTACATAACACCATAAAATGTTTAGCAGCATATGTGAGTTACATAGAATCAAACAGAATACTTCACAAGACTTGGATATCAACAGTGGGACACATAGTGCTCGACCTAAACCAGGGCCTATGTCTCTCACGAATTACAACGCACTTCAAACTATACTAATTTGCAGGGTATCTACTATGCAGCATCACCTGTAAGTATCATGTTACGGCAAAAAAACTTCCCCTGTTCACATTACCCCAAAGAGAATGCACCTGTTTTAGGTACACCCAGTACCTCGGCCCCCTACCCCAGCACAATTTTTACTAGTACAGCAAACTATAGACAACCACAGCATATGAAGAAAGAAATAAAAAATTATGTGCAGGCATCACTTTCTAATCACTCACCTCATGTGCAATACTTTTGCAACCGACAGTTTCAGTGTCTACACCTTTCAACTCACTGCACTGTTTTTATGCTAATCAACCTAGAGTGAATATTCCTCAACTGCAGTGTTATCTCATTATGCACTTGTCCAAGGCTGCACTACAAGGCTTGATCAACACTGAGCACTCTCATCAGTATCTGCAGAGTGCAGTGTACATGAGTGGCAGGCCAAAGACCTTGGTGGGGACATGAGGAAAACTGTGCTAGTATTATGGCCTGTACAGGCACTGAAGTGCAGAACGAGAAATATATGTAGGTATTGTTTTGCTGGTACACTACTTACATGCCACAGTTTTCACTCTAAGACCAACTTGCCATGCCATGTACATTCTAACTACATTCTGGTGTCACCATGACTTGACATGCTAATGAGGTACCAGACGTTCTGCACCAAGTGCCAAATGCAGCAATGTACATGGATATGAGGGAGCTACCATTTTTTTCTAGATTGTGACCTGCTACATGGCTATGGCTTCTGAAGGGCACTGAGGGTGGCAGGGCTACAATAGCAGCACTCTAAAGAGAGTAAACTATTTCAGTACCCAATGTACAGAGACCATCAGGTCCTCCTGCTGGAAAACACTTATGGGGGTTCCCAGAATAAAGTGGATCCCTGGCACAGCATTACCACAGTTGTGAATGCTGCTACTGGCATCTGTCACTCTAGGTAGCAGTGCAGGAATCACTACAGTGGCCTGAAGAGGTTCCATCTCAACATTATATGTCAATGTGAAGGAAAGTTCAGAGACAGAATGTGCCTGAGATGTACAGTAAGTATGCAGGTCAGGTCTGTGCAATTAGGCTATGCTTTTACGTGCAAAGGTAATGGGTTAGCTGCATCTTGAATTTTTTAATGCCACGTCTCAATAATCATTAATATGTGTTTATATCCAAACCTTTTAAATCCTTAACTCATTACCACCTAAATGATGTGAAATGTCACACCTCTAGAAGTCTACACACATCCTTGCATTCCAAATCATTTCTGGGAAATAAACTTAAAACAACATAATACAAAGAAACGTAAATATTTTGTGAACAATAAAAACTATTACAATGGTAAAAGGAGAAACATTATTAGTAAAAAGACTTCCTTGCATTGATAATAGTCAGCACAGCCACAGCTTTATAGCAATGTAATAATATATTATTATGCATATAAACCAGAATGATATTTTTCTCTAGTGTTTCACAAATTGTCCTAACTTGGAAACAGTGCAATGCAGACATATTTTGTCAGCTTACTTTGGTTAGCCAGGTATAACCTATCACATACCAGCAAAAAGTTATTTTCGATGTACTTGCTTACTAAGATATTTATAGAAATATGAAGAATTATGATTATTTACATAATAAACAGTACAAATAACCACTAATAAATCTCAAAATGTGTAATACAGAGTGCAAATTCGACATCATCTACTATTTCATCTGATGTCATACAATAGTTTGTAAGTCATCCAGTTTTAGAAATATTAATTAAATATGTAAGTCATCCAGTTTTAGAAATATTAAGTAAATATGGAAATATTTCATATTTTCTTAATTACTATGAAATAACTATCTCCAGTATAGTGAATTGTAACTGCACATTGACAATGTACTTTTCTTTCTCCCACCGGGGCATTTCACTACATGCCCCTCAATAACATGTAGATCTCTTAGTTATAAAAATAAGAATGCAAATATGAAATTATGAATAATAAGGGGTAATCACTGATTACTTTCTCCAATGCAGAACATCTGAGATTAACAATCTTTGTATAATTTTGTTAATTACACCCTGCTCTTTATAGCCCTGCCTATTATTAATTTGTGGCTCATTTTGTTAAGGGAGACAGACCCAAAAAATATCTGGATGCTGTAAGGAGCTATGGGTGTTGACTGGAAGAATGCAAAATGGGTGTTTTAGGCCTGAATGAGTTAAAATGTTACTTTTATGAGTAGGTAAATAAATAATGGTTTTAGTTCTTATGTTATAACAATGCAATGTCTTTATGATTTTGGTGTAGTCTGTATTAGCAACCTTAAGAATAAGGAAATGTTTATTTTGTAAAGTGAATCTTATGAATATTTATCATCTGTCAAAATCTTATAGACTGAACAGTTCACTGATTATGATTTGAAACAATAATAATAATAACTGCAACAATAATAACAATAATGCATTAAGAATTCTGAATATCAAAAGATGCATTGTATCTTGATTTATTTCCTAAATTTCACAAAACAATAGTTTCAGTTATGTTCATACACATGCTGGCTTGCTAGAATAAGCCATCCAATCATGCATCACACCATCTCTGACTATGAAGAAACCACATAAATTGTTTTCAGGAAAGTATTTCTTCATTTACATTTAGATCTCCCTCCTCAGGATAACAACTTTCTGTTGGGTACAGCTCTTTTTCTTTGACTGTGATCAATTGAAATAAATTCTACCCACAGTAAAGTATTTCAGGTTGTTATGCACAAACACACATACACCCACAAAATGGCATATGCAGACAGACAGACACACACACACACACACACACACACACACACACACACACACACACACACACACACACACACACACACACACACACGCAAATGCACAGAAGGTTTAAAAATATTTAATAATAAATAATAAAAACACAAGACAATACTTCTTACTACAAAGTGCTAGTCAAGCGTTCAGAGATCACAGAGAGATACTTAAAATAATACAGCAGAAAAGTTCTGACATCAATTCAGAAAAAACATTAATCTAATATTCCGATTTCCTAGCTATATCCAAGAGAAAACACAATTCTAAAATAAACTTACATATAGAGCAAGACAGTGCTGGTGATGTTGGATGTTCTCAAGACAAATGCCAAATGCTCCTCTTCTTTCTGTCCTTAAATTGATAACACAGTACCACTGATTCATTTCAGATTACATAATTTCTTTATGGTCCCCAGGCTAACAGAAACTCAGAGGTTAATAACCGTTTTGATCTTGCAGCTGGTCAGGAAGCTAGAACAATAAAAGAAATTATACATGTAAATTCTAACCATTAACTCTGGCCTCAAAACAATAGGCAGAGTGCCTCCCTCTAGACATCTCAGTTCCGAGTTTTAGATCAAATAATTTCACAATGCTTGACTTATCAGCTTTCTTACAGCAGAGTGCACTGTTGTTACATTTTTTTCAGTTCAACATCCAATACAGTCTTTTCACATCTAAGTGAACAAGCCTGTGGCTTACATTAATATTTACAAATGACAGAATTATCTACAAAATTCTATCTGGCTAGGATGCCAGCCTTCACCTATCTTCACACATCTCCCACCCTGAAGAATTCAAGCTAGTTTTTCAAGTGACCCTTAAGAAACATTGTTTGAGAGGGTTAGGTCTATCTGAGTATAACTTACTCCATTCCCTGTCTTGAGAGCCCATCTGCATTGGTATTGCTAATCCCACTGCGGTGATGCACTGACATATCATATGCTTGCAACCGTAGGCTCCATCTTAGCAACTTGGTATTTTGCTGGCTGGCTCTGTTTAACCATGTTAGGGTATTGTGATCTGTAACTACAGTGAATTTTCTTCCACACAGATAAGGCTGAAGTTTGTGCTGTGCCCACACTATGGCTAGACATTCCTTTTCTACAGCTGCATAGCATTCCTCCCTGGATTGGAGCCTATGACTGAGATAAACCAGTGGGTGCTCTTTCCCCCTGAAGAAATCTGGCTAAGTACAGCCCCCACCCCATGGTTCAAAGCATCCACTTGCACAAGAAAGTCTTTGCTGTAATCTGGACTGGCTAACACAGGGGGTCCTCCCAAGGCTTTCTTAAGCTTCTGGAATGCCTAACACATGCTGGGGTCCACACTACCTTATCTGGCCTGTTTTTCCTTGTCAGGTCTGTGAGAGGAGCAGCTATGATACTATAACCGAAGATGAACTTTCTGTAGTACCCTGCTGTCCCTAAGAAAGCCCTCACCTGCTTTTTGGTAACAGGTGCAGGCCATTCCTGAATGGCTTCTACTTTGGCAGGTTTTAGTATGATATTACCACTCTCTACTCTATGTTCCAGGTAGAACATCTCTGCCATACCCACCTGACATTTGCTGGGCTTAATGGTCAACCCTGCCCTTTGTAGTTTGCCCAGCACCTCCCTGACATGTTGAAGGTGCTCTTACCAGGAATGACTGTAGATGGCAATATCATCTAGGTAAGCAAGGGCAACCCTCCTGCTCCTGTTAGGATATGCTCTGCCTGCCTCTGGAAAGTTGCTGGAACATTTTTCTTCCCAAAGGGCATCTTTGTGAACTCATACAAGCCAAAAGGAGTCACAAAGGCTGACCTCACCCTAGCATTGGGAGTCAAGGGCACCTGCCAGTAACCCTTGGTAAGACAATGGTGGTAAGATACTTAGCCTCTCCCAGCTGCTCTAGGGCCTCATCTGTCCTAGGCATGGGGTAAGCATCTGACTCTGTGTGACTATTTAGTTTCCTGTAGTCCACACAGAACCTGGTGCTGCCATCCTTCTTTGGCACCAGCACAACTGGGAAGGCCCAGGGACTCTTGGACTCTTGAATTTACCCCTAGTTCCAACATCTCCTGTATCTCCTCCCTCAGAGTATTTTTGACACTCTCAGGCACCCTATAAGTGGCCTGCCTGATAGTCCTTTGGGGTCTTGTATCCACCTGGTGCTGCACCAGGTGGGTGCACCCTGGTTTTCCAGTGAAGATGTTCCCAAACTCCTGTAACACTGCTTAGATTTCTTGAACCTGGGTAGAAAATAGCTGCTGGGACATTGCTACCCCTACCACTGAGGCGTCAGTCAGAGCCTCACTGAGGAGATCAGTCACCAAAGCTTCCTCAAATTTCTCCTGCAATCCACTGCAAATGTTCAGCACAAGGGCCTCCCTATCATGGTAAGGTTTCATTATGTTAACATGGTACAACATGTGCTCCTGCTTCCTACCTAGCAGTTCTACCATGTAGTTAAAATCACTTACCTTTCTTACCACCTTTTAGGGTCCCACCCAAGCTGCTTGCAGATTGTTGTATCTGACATGAATGAGAACCATTACCTGCTGCCCTACAGCATATTCTCTAGCTTGAGCATTCCTGTCATACAAGATCTTTTTCTGTTGGTCTTCTGCCAGGTTCTCCAGGGCCAAGCCCATGAATTCCCTGAGCCTTGTCGTGAGGTTTAGGACATATGCCACAACAGACTCCTTGTGAGATTCACACTCACCTTCCCACTCATCATGAATTAAATCTAGAGGTCCCCTCACCCTATGCCCATACAACAACTCAAAGGGTGAAAAACTTGTGGATTCCTGGGGAACCTCTGTAAGCAAACAACAGATGGGGCAAATATTTATCCCACTCCCTCTTAAGCTGCTCTGCAAATCCCCATAGCATGGATTTGATTGTAGAGTTTAACCTCTCAATGAGAACATTAGTCTGGGAATGTTAGGTGTGGTCTTCAGGCTCTTCGCCTCACAGTACTTACACAGACAAGCCAGCAGGTCTGACATGAAACTGGCACCTCTATCAGTCAGTATTTCTTTTGTGAAATCTACCCTGCTGAAAATCTCTAACAAAGCAATTTTCACCTTTTCTGCCTCAATGGAGGACAGAGCCATGCCCTCAGGGTATTGTGTAGCATAATCCACTACCACTAGGATATACTTTTTCCCTGTGGAACTTGGGGTACTCAGAGGCCCCACAATATCCATAGCTACCCTCTGAAATGGCTCCTTAATCACAGGCAAAGGCATCAAAGGAGCTCTCACCTTGTCTCCGGCCTTGCCTACATTTTGGTACTGCTCACAGGTCCTGCAGTACCCTGTTACATCTCTGGAAATTCCAGGCCAATAGAAGTTCTGCATCATACATCTCTTTGTATGTTTTATGCCTATATGACTTGCAAAGGGAATATTATGGGCTATGGCTAGAAGTGCTAGATGGTAGGCTCTAGCACTACCAACTGCTGTACTCTCTCACCTTCTAGCCCTCCCTCAGGGGTCCACTCTCTATACAGTAATCCTTTGTCCCAGTTTACAGAATCCCCCTTCCCTTGAGAATCAGGTGCCTCACTAGCTACCTGCCTCAGGCCTTGTAATGTAGAGTCTGAGAGCTGAGCCTGTCTCAACTCTGTCTTTGTAACCCTTCCCAGCTCCCCTTCCTCAGGAGATTTGGCATCCCCTGACAGTGATGCCTCACTGTCAGCCTGGGTACTACTACTCACCTCTACCTTTGCAGTCACTCTGTCCAAGGGAACATCAGTACCCACAATCAGCTGTGGCTCACATTCAGCCGCACTGCTAGAGAGTAGCTCCCTCCCTGAAGTAACCACCTAACCAGTCCTGGCTGCAAGTATGCAGTCTGTCTGGGTCTCCCTCAGGCTACCAGACCCACATGCTTGTCTCCTAGCCTGACTGTGAGTAACTGCATAAGCACATGGTACTGCCTCATCCAAACCCTTCCCTATCATGACATCTGTAGGATGGTAGTTTGGTACCCCTGTTGTCTCAAGACTACCTACTATTGGCATTTTGTCTTCCCCACTTACTGGCTCCCTCACCTTTTGTTCCCCACCTTGCCTCCGTGGATATCTGTATGCCACATGGCACCACTGGTTGCATTCAAAACATTTAACCCTAGGTCCTGGACATATACCTGGACTAGTGGCTTCCCCTGCTACTTGCAGATTCTGTTGGAGCAGTCTGTGCTGCCCACCATGGGTTCCTTTAGAGCCTTGAGCAGTACTGGGGGTCCCCTTCCTGTGCAGGGATGCTCTGCTTGCTAGGTATAGGTCTCCCTTCTTTCCCAACACATCTGAAGTAGCACATTGTCTATCACCTAACCAGATCCTCATGTCCTCAGGCAAAGTGCTAAGGGCTTGTTTCCTCCCCAAAATGTCTGCCAGCCCTTCAAAAGTGGTGACCTGACATCCCCTCACCCACCCATGAAAATAAGTGCTCAGTTCAGCAACATATTCACACACACTTTCATCTGCCTTGCATCTATGCTCACAAAACTTTTTCCTATAAGTTTCAGGTGTAAGCTTAAAAAATTCTAACAAGCAATTCTTAACAACAGTATAATCAAAACATTCATGATCAGTTAATTTAGACAGCACAGTTATAGCTTTACCATGGAGCAAAGAGGTCAGGAACCGTACCCAGAGCCTTTGGTCATATCATATTGTTTACATATCCTCTCAAGCATAAGAATGAAACTATCAAAATTTTGTGCTTCTGGGGTCTGGTTACTCCCTTCCCTATTACCTCCATGACTCTGGCGAAGAGTCAGCATCTCCTCCTCGTGCTGCCTCTGCCTTTCCTTTTCCTCAGCTTCCAGGCGTAGCAGTTTCTCATTCTCAGCCTGCAAACATCAAGTGTTCTCATTGTCCTCACTCTCTAGATGCCTCAGTCTCTCAGCTGCTTCTATTTTCAAACACCTGGCCTCAAGCTCAAGTCTCTTTAGCTCCAGATGGATTTTTAAGTCCTCTGCAGAAAGGTTGAGCTGTCCATTCTCTGAGTGCGGTACATCTCCACTGCCAGTCTGATCATCTTCCTGGTTGCTGTTTTCTGATGCAGCTGTGACCAAAGCTGCAATCATGTCTGCCTTAGTCAGGTTTCCATACATCAGTCCCCTAGCCTGGCACATCTCAGTCAGCTGGCTCCTTGTTAGCTTTCTGTACTCTTCTGCTGACATGCTTGCCTGCTCTCCTTGATTAACTAAGCTAACAAAAGAAATAAAACAATTGTGATCTGAACTCTGAGTATTCACTTCGTGGCTGATTTAGAGTACAAAACACCTTCAGTGATCAATGTACACAAGCTACAGGAATTCACACTACCCACACCACTGCAAGCCAATTAGTATTTACCAACCAATTAATATGTGGTGTGGCTATCCCACCACTGCCAAACAATTAATATGTGATGCCGGTGCACTGGCCCAGCAATCAATGAGCCTCAGTCCTCACCACTAACACCAGTGAGGGGCGTCCATATAGGGAAAGGATAACAAATACACACACAGTAAAGTGCAATTTCCCTTAAGAGCACACAGAGATCACAGTCAGTCTGAGGCTGGTTTCTCCCTTTCTCTCCAGGTCCCGAATAAGACTCCCACTGGCACAGCTATAGGGTCAAGTTCTCAGCCTAGTGGGCAAGCTAAAACCTCCAGCACCCTCTCTGTCAAACCAGTGCTTTGTGTTTCTACCCAAGTAGCTGACGCACACACTTTGAGATAAGAGTTATATACAACCACACAGACACTCCTGGGGAAGGCTGGCACAGATTCTTCAGCAGTGCCACTTTTACCCAGACTATATGGTAGTACTACTTGCCACCACCCACTAATATTTATCAGCTACTAAAAAGGCCCTTAACAAAGGGTGTCCAATTATTACTGTGCAATATTATTATTATTATCCAAATGGTAAGTGCAACTGAACAGTCAAGGCTTGTTGGAGTGGCTTGGCCAGTATCACTATATACATGCAATGTACTCTAGAGCTTAAATTATCTCTACAAAATACAGCCACAGTTGAAATGTTTAAAAGTATTTAATAATAAATAATAAAAACACAAGACAATACTTCTTACTACACAGTGCTAGTCAAGAGTTCAAAGATCACAGAGAAATACTTAAAATAATACAGTAGAAAAGTTCTAACATCAATACAGAAAAACACTAATCTTCCTATTTCCTAGCTATATCTAAGAGAAAACACATTTCTAAAATAAACTTACATATAGAGCAAGACAGTGCTGGCAATGTTAGATGTTCTGAAGACAAATGCCAAATGCTCTACTTCTTTCTCTCCTTAAATTGATAACACAGTACCACTGATTCATTTAAAATTGCATAATTTCTTTCTGGTTTCCAGGCTAACAGAAACTCAGAGGTTAATAGCCCTTTTGATCTTGCAGCTGGTCAGGAAGCCAGAGCAATAAAATAAATTATACATGTAAATTTTAGCCATTAACTCTGGCCTCAAAACAATAGGCAGAGTGCCTTCCTCTAGACATCTTGGCTCCGAGTTTTAGATCAAAGAATTTCACAATGCTTGACTTAGCTTTCTTACAACAGAGTGCACTGTTGTTACATTTTTTTTAGTTCAACATCCAATGCAGTCTTTTCACATTTAAGAGAACATGTCTGTGGCTTACATTAATATTTACAAATGACAGAATTATCTACAAAATTCTATCTGGTAAGCCTGGCGGCCTTCACCTATCTTCACAGCATGCCTATGCACACACACACACACACACACACACACACACACACACACACACACACACACACACACACACACACACACACACACACAAATATGTACATGCATGTGAGCAGTTGCATACATACAACATACATATGCAAACAGGTATATGTACCCTGACAAGTCAGAGTAACATTTGTTTAACTTTGATCAGCAGAAGTTAGTTTCTTTCACACATGGATTGCCCTATCATACAATAACTACTTTATGAGTGGGACTACCTCCTGTATTTAACTCTGTGTGGAGATTTCTATATCAGCAGGAAATCACTGAATGACTCAACCCAAGCTTCCTTACACCTAGGACCAAGTCTCTATGTTTCAGTTTCCATTACAATTTCAGGATTAATGTGAGGCTAATCTGGAGTCAACACATTATTAATGGCCTCCTCCCAAGACAATTTTAGCTGTTCAACCTCCATTGCTATCGCACTTAGTGCTTCTGTAGGAGAGTTAACAATATCAGGTAGAATATTAATGAATGACTGAAAATACAAGGGTTACTTTCTTGTAAGACAGAATTGACTTCTAATGACATTCTATACATTTCTACATGTATATGTGATTGTCCAGTATGAACTACTCCCATTTCAGCACAGGGATTCCAGATGAAACATAATCTGAATACCTCATGCCCACCATCTTCACTTTTCTTCAGAGCAGTGAGTACTTCTCACCATGGACCCAAAGAGGAGCACTATCAATGATTAGGCAATGTTTCCTGGTGGCTTGGCAACAATTCTTAGTCATTATGAAGACCTCTCTGGATCATGACTGTAAAGATTCTGACTTCCATCAGCATACTTACTAGGCCTTAAATTAAAAACAAGCAATAAATTAATAAATCCTACTTAGAGTGTATTGCTCTGCTTATGGTGCACTAATGAGATGAAATTGGTCACTCCAGATAATATCAAAATGTAGTGCAAGGGGAGATACAGTGCATGTGGTGAACACATACAGTGACATCCTGGACTATCAACTGATACAGCATTATGGGTACATTTCCGTTATCGGGGCAACACATGTGCTGAGTGATTGGAATGTTACCATGCTGTTGCGTCTGAAAATGTGATTTGTTTGATGATATAAATATGTTTAAAAGTGATGTACTTATATTTTTAAGTGCTGCAGTTTATTAATGCTTTGTGTGGCTTACTATGAAGTCGCACTCATTTAAGCCAAGTACTGCAGATCATTGTGAGCTCCTTACAAAGATACTGGAATGTGAACTGATATACAAGAAACACACAAATGGGAAAGTTAAACATATATGCAGACGCATTATCTGCATTTGACAAATAGAACAACTTGCACTCCTGTGGTTACATGTACGACAAACGTTAACTTGTCCACATGACAAAAAAAAACACAAGATACTAAGCACGGAAAGTAAATATATGCCTGCTTGCTAAATTGTCGGATTGGGTGAACTGGCTACCGCTCTTTTATCTGATTGCTGTATTTTGTTGTCTTTCAAGTGGGATCCAGCATACAGGTCAGATTGCTTATGGATACCAAGACATAGTGATGTGTAAGTGTAGATCTCCAGGAAGTAATACTTCTCAGTAAAAGGATGACGTTTGTCAGGTGTCCCTTGTGGTCTCCTTGAGTTTCTAGTTAAGTCATCTGTCAATAAAAGGAAGTGGTTGCAGGTAATGATTGGTTTATAAAAGAAGGCTTACTTCCCACCTTGATTCATGAAACTCTTTATCTGCCCTGTATGTGCTGTTGCTGTGTAAACCGCCTTCTATAATATGGAGGTTAACAGCCACGGATAACGCTGCCACTTGAAAATGTATTTCATTTGTTGACTGCATATACTGACTGCATATACTGATACTGTGCATTGCAGTAAATATATTGATAAAGTCTACAAAACTTGTAACCAAGCTGTATTAATGTATTAATCATTACAACTGTTATATAAACATCCGAATTCCGATCGTTGTGAGCTCATTAGAACTGTTGCCCCAATAACGGGTAAGTACCGCATTATGTGATAGGATATGTTATGCTTATAATGAATTCAGCATGTTGTAGCAGTGACCCTGAGAAAATGGAGAATTGGCAGAAAACTGTGGACCACCCTAGGGGTTAGCTACAGTGCACTGGTCTTATGATGTCAAGGACGCAACCTTATGACACAGCACTGTGAAAAACCCTACAATGCACTAATCATGTGGTGGTAGTGACCTGGTCAGATAAAACAACATGGTTGAAAAGGGAAACAGCTGCCTATGCACTGATTAGGGAATGCCTATGACCCTAACTAATGAAAAGTACAGGGGAATGAGAAGCAACTGTCTACAGTGTGCTAGTTTGTTAATGTAATGACCATGACCTGCTTAATGGAACAGTGCCTTGTAACCATTTTTGCCCTTGTTATGGTGCAGTGTGAAGAAACATTCCTGACTCTGAATGATGTCACCAATGATAGTTACTTGATGGAAAAGGCCCTGCCAAATGACACAACACTATAAAACTTTGGGGAGTGAGGTTGACTATGGTGTAGTAGCCGAATGACATAAATTGCCCCATCTAGTGGTAGAACATTATGTAATGTGGAAGGTTCTACTTGGCAAATAAAACAAACACAGCAATGTGTGAATAAAACAAGTTTAATACATCAACAGCAAAGCTTTTGGGTGGATAACCCTTCCTCAGTGCTAGATAAGTTACAATTAACATCCCATAAATACAAATTCTGAAAATACACAGCCAATAAAAATTCACAGCCAATAAAAATTCATTATAATTAACATCCCAAAGCTCTTGAAGAACCATGCAGTTAATTTTAAACATCTGTTTATATTTAAAAATTGGTTTCAATGTAACAGTTTGATTTATACCTAGTGGGCAGTCAGCTTGTAGTTGAAGTATCTAATTATATTATTTAACTTCTAGCTTATTATTCAAGACTCCTGTCTTCAAATTCATAATAACCATATATAGTACCCTAAAAGAAAAAGTATGCATTGAATCCCTATCATTAATATGCTTAACTAGGGAATTAGTAGGAAAAAAATTTCTCCTAATATCAGATCTATGTTCTATAATCCTGTCTTTCAACTTTCCCATGGACTTCCCCACATGAAAGCATGCATTACAAGTTGCTAAGTAAACAATATTAAAAGAATTGCATGTTGCAGATCATTTAAACGTGTATTTGTTTTTTGTAGTAGGATGAACAAAAATACAATCTCTATTAATGAAGCTGCAACAACAGTTATGGAATGGGAATGTACCAACTTTACTAAAACTACTTATATCAGAAGGGGTCTTAACCAAGCAGAATGTCAGTGTACTTGCAAATAACATAACACAGTCAGATGAAAGCCTTTCTGGGGTATACCAGTCACATGAAAGTATTTAAAGGAAAACTATAATCTAAAATAGCATTTGCTTTACCCAGAGTGTATTCTTCTTCCTATAGAATGATCCACATACTTCCCCATTTAAAGAAAAAACATGACATAGCAGTTTATTTCCCCCTGTATCATTTCTATCTTAGACAGTTTCCAAAGTATACACCATGTTGGCATGAAGGATATCTCATGATGTTTTCTTTAAGAATTTGTCTCCCTTCCTTTTGCATCATTTCACTGACCCCATTGTTAAGTGTCTTGCCAAAGTAAACACCCATAGTTGGGTGTATATAGCTCTTTTTTATTTCATATCTTGTAGCATCATAAAACTATGTACTGGCATTTATACATGTTTCCCCTCCCCTTGGAAACAAATGTATTGAGCCTTTTATAGTCTGAATATAAAAAAGCCTGATAAACATTTGCAGCTAACTTCACTAATTAGCTGAAGGTTGCAAGGCAGGAAGTATAATACCTGGCTGACTCAGGGAAGGAAGGTAGGAGAAAGACAGGATCTGAAGCTCACAGAATGCCACTTTTTATAAGGTTGTCTTATCTTAATTATCATTTCTTCATACTCCTAGAAGAAATGTTTACTTAATGTGTAACAAGTATGTAGCAAACAGACATGTAAGAGTTACTATAAACCAGTCATTGACATTTCTTCTGAAGATTCTCAGACTTGAAACAGTTTCCATTCTAAGGGAATGTTATTATGATCTGACACATGATACTATGATAATCTTATCATCTGTGGTTGCACTGTGCATTGTGGGTAAAAAGTACATTTCCAAGAAAACAAGGCCATGTCAGGACATCTGTCTCCATGAGGGCATTCAGGGTAAAGGAAAAAATTGTACTGATGGCAGTTTTGGATTATGCAGAATTTTGTTTCAAGATAAAAAAGTGTAAGTTTTTGCATATTGTTGTCTTTAGGTGCCAGATGACAAGACACAGCATAACTACAGCATTACTAGGGTAGGAAGAGGGGCTGTCTACAATGTATCTTGCATGATGTCAGCACTGTGGCATGGAATTATTTCTGCTTCCCACTGAGTAGTTACAACAAGGACTAAAATTAACTGCACACACACACACACACACACACACACACACACACACACACACACACACACACACACACACACACACACACACACACACACACACACAGAGCCCGTACACCCACCCACCCACACAGTTGTCTTCTTTGCTGCTTGCCTTCCTCTTGGCTGTCAGCCAGCAAGGAAATGGTACGCTTAATCACGTTTTTAGACATGGCTTCTTTTTCAACATTTCTCCTGCTTGCCTTTCTGCAGTTTGTCAGCCAGCTCAGGAAGAAAAAGAAAAATCACCTACCACACCTCCTGTATCTGTGTTTTCCGTTATACTTCCTCATATTTGCCCCTTATTTCTTAATCTTCATCTTTGTTGGTGCCATTCAGAAGTCAGACTCAGTACACCACAAATAAAATTCCTCAATGGACCTCTATATATTACTAAGAATAGAGGAGTTTTTTTTTCTTTTTAGCAGAAACTGTAATTGCACTTATTTCCTTATTTAGTGAGAGTGCAGTGCAGCTATTGTTGTAAGGCTTTTAAAGCTGAGTTCTCTGGTTATTCAGTAAACAATTGTGTGAAAAAGCATTGATCAAATGTTTTTTGAAGTTTGTTTTAAATATAATAGTTTGGCCAGCATGAAACACCATCCTTCGTACTACCCTATATTATACCTGCAAAGCTTAAGGAGTATGACTCACAGTTTATTGTATGAACTTCATGTTGCAGAAATAGGTACTATCCACTGAATTTCAACTCTTTTTAGCTATATGAACAAGTCATAGAAGTCCATATGGTAATATCTAGTGATTTCCACCATGCACAAGTTTCCTGTATGAAGTGACTCTGAATTTAATGATGCTGGACATTCTTTGAGTAGGACTGAACAAGAGCCCTGGTTCTGTTCTTTTGTTGCCTACACTCTAGCAAAGACCCATAGGATGCTGGGCCTCCTGTCAACAACAGTGGCAGTTCTTACAGTGGGTTCAAGGCACATCAGTGTTTAACAACTCTTCAACATGGATCATTAGTTCTATCCAAGATCTGTAATAAATATCTAAAAAGTTTGAAAAGACATACCCCCAGATTCAACAGGTCCTGCAGTTTCTATCTCAGGGTTTTACTAACTCTTTCAGGCACCCATAAGGGGCTTGTTTAATGAATTATTGAGTCCTGTGTCTACACGGTGCTCCACCAGATGGGTGCATCCTGGCTTACCAGTAAGTATATCCCCAGATTCTTGCAAAATTGCTTGGATTTCTTGAATCTTACTAGCAGTTAACTATTGGGACAGGGATACCCCATCTGAAGAGGCATCACTTTGCAGATACACATTACCAGGGTTTTTCTGCCATGGTGGGGCATTATCATGTTAACATGAAAGAATCTGAGCTTCTACCTGCTGCCTAGCAACTTTAGCATAGAGTTTACATTATTTACTTTCTTCACAGCGATGAAAGAACCCTTCCAGGCTGCCTACAGCTTGTTGTGTCTAACAGGAATAAGCAGGAATTACCTACTGTCTCACAGAATGCGCTCTCATTTGGCTGTCCTAACTTACTAGAATTTCTGCTGCTGTTGTGTCCGTGCCAGGTCCTTATGGGCCATCTTTATGAGCTCCCTAAGTTTAGTCCTGAAGTTTAGGATATGCTGTCCAAAAGACTCCTTGAGGGAATCCACCTGCCTCTCACACTCATCTCAGATTAAATCCAGGGTCCTCAATTATCGTGTAACCACACAGCAGCTAAAATGGCAAAAATGTTGGATTCCTGTGGCACTTCCCTATATGCAAAGGGAAGACAGCTACTTGTCCCACTCCCTCCTGAATTGGTCTACAAATTCTCTTAATATGGTCTTTGATATAGAGTTAAATCTCTTCACCAGACCATTTCTCTGTGAATGACAGTGGTAGTCTTTAAATACATAACCACATATCACTTTTACAAACATGCCAGCAGGTTTGACATGGAGTAACAATTCTGTCAGATTTTCTCTAGGAAACCCTACTCAGCTTTACATGCCTAGCAAATAATTTGCAACTTCTCAGCTTCAATGGGAGATGCATCCACTGCCTTTGGATATCTAGTATATAATAATGAACTACTTTCATTTCTGAAATGGTTCTTCAATAACAGGCAAAGGCATCAAAACAACATTTGTTTTGTCTTCCAGTCTTGCCAACTTTTTGGCACTGCTTACAGGTCTTACAGTACCTTGTTATGTCATTTGCAATTCATATTTAATACAATTCTGCATAAAACATTTTTAGTAGACTTTATTCCAATATGGCATACAAAAAGAACACCATTGGCTATGTATGGTCTGAAATACCTATCAATAGGCCCTGAAGATTAATAATTGCTGTATTACTTCTTTCTTTATCCCTTCATCAGGGGGTTCATTCCCTGTAAAAGAACACTTTATCCCAGTATATGGACTCCATCTGCTCTTGCCAGTCAGGATCCTCCTTGGCTACCTCTCATAAGTCTTTTAAAGTATGGTTTGAGAGCTGAGCCTGCATCATCTCCTTCTTAATGCCCCACCCCCCCAGTTCCAGCTCCCATTCCAGTGGAGGGACTGATATGACTACTATCTTTTGTCAGTGGTGTCACAAATTACAGCTGACTACTACTGCCTCCTACCTCTTCCCTTGAAGTACCTCCTTACCAGGAAGTCCAGTATATTTTCCCTGCTATGGATTAGATCCTGGTACACTGCTAATGACCAGCTTCTCCTTTGAGTTAGCCATATTGTCATACCCTAGCTGCTTCTCACCCATTGCTATCTTGCCAATATGTTTGCTTCCATGCCTGTCTGCATGTAATGATGCATACACAAGGTATTGCATTGCCAAAGTCATTCCATATTAAGACATATTCAGGGATATCTTCAAACGCATCTACCACTTTGGTCCTTTGCCACCCTTTCCAGTACAGATAAACTGTTACAAAAGGTACCTGAAAAGGTTTCCCTTCCCAGTGTCCTAAATGGAGTGGACTACCCTGGCAGGTTTTGCTCCTTTTCTGACCACTGCAGGCTTCACTTTGGTTATGTATGAGGCCATGCCTCTCTTGGTAATGGCCTCTTTCCACTCTGTCAATATAGGATATAAACGTTTGCAATTGTTAGATTCAACTGTTGTTTCCAGGCAACCCAGAAGTGTCTCAGTGCTCATCCTGATTGATAGTTCCTTAGATCTTTGTTGTCCTCCCTGCCTCAGTTAGCAGTCAGACCATACAAGTCAATTTTGGTTTCATTTGATACATTTAAGCCTAGAACCTAGGTGTGTAGTAGAAACTGTGGCATTTCCCTTTCCCTGTGTTACATGCTGTGATGGCTTAGAATGCACTCATGGGTTCTCTTATACCCACATGCAGTGCTGGGTGTCCATTTCCTATGCAGTGGCAACCCATTTGCTAGCTAGAGTCTTCCTTTCTCCCCACTTCTCAACAGTGTTGCATGCCTGTTCTGCCAACTAAATCCTCATGTCCTCTAGCAGTATACTGACGTTCCTTCGCCAAAAGATCTACAAGCAATTCAGATGTGGTAACCTTACATCCACTCACTCACCATTGAAAATAGGTGCTAATTTTTGCAATATATTTCGTTACACTGTTATCATCTTTCTTCCATGTTGTTTAAATTTCTTTCTGTATAGTTCAGGAGTCAGCTTAAATCATGAAAGTAAATATTGCTTAACTTTAGTATAATTTAAACATTCAGACTCACTAAGTTTAGAAAATGCAATGCATTGCTTTTCCCATGAGCAAAGTAGTTAGAAACCTCATCTGTGCCTTTGGTCAGCTTGGTGGTGATTACATACCCTTTCATATGCCTAAATATAACTATCAAACTCATCTCTCTCTCGTTATACTGTAGAACAATGTTTTTAATTGATCTGGGCCTCTAGGGTTTGAATTTTCCACTCCACATTATCTACATATCTCTGACAAAGGCCCGGCATCTTCTTTTGTGCTGGCATTCATTTTCATTTTATTCTACCTCCTGCTGCTTCACTTTTTCAGCTGCACTGAGTTCCAGACCTCTCTCTTTCATGCCAGCCTCTGTAATCCAGTTGGATCCTGAGGTCCTCATAGGATGGAACAGATTGTGCTTTATTTATCTCTGCTCTTCCACAGTTCCTACTAGTCTGCCTCCAGCCTACATTCAAGCTGAACACAAAGCTGCCACCATCTCCACTTTGAGCATATTGTTATGTCAGATTCCTTTTGCTCTATTCTCCTTAGTCAGCTGTGACAACAACATTTTAGCATAGTTGCCAGGAGAGCTCATTTTTTGCCTTCTTTCCTAAACCAAACTGAATAAGAAATAAAATAACTGCAATGCAGACCTAAGCCTCAATATATTTTAACTAGTGAAAAAGTACTACAGTCGAAATTGTGAAACTACCGGTTTTAATACTGTTGATATTTTATATCAATATATTTTACCTTCTGAGTGAGAGGGTACATGCATGCAAAGACACACACACACACACACACACACACACACACACACACACACACACACACACACACACACACACACACACACACACACATACATACACACACACACTTGGTAACAAAGTTGCTTTAGGCTACAAAACTCAAGGTTCAGGCTGGCACCAGTGAGCTTTAAATCCCATCACTGCCAAATAGAATACCACCTGGGAATTAGAGGGACAGGGGTTATAAACCTTGGATCTGCACCACTGCCTCAAATAAATCTGCTGGTCACCAGAAGGTTGACCTTTCGTGTCACATCACTGATATTAGACAGATTACAATCTGACCTCAAGAGCAAAAAGAGAATATGCAGTAATGTGCTGGCTATGAGTTATCAACATCTGCACCTAGACTAGGACTACTCATCGATCACTTACACAGATGAGTCTTTTGCTTAGAACATGAGGCCCCTTTCCCACACTTTCTCTGTGAACCACAGTTTTTTGCAGTAATCTTTACCCATAGCAACTGTTTTGCAAACAAACTATTTACACAGACTAAACACACACACACACACACACACACACACACACACACACACACACACACACACACACACACACACACACACACACACACACAGAGACACACACACACACACACACACACACACACACACACACACACACACGTGCATTCTCTGGGAAGGTTGATACTATCCTTCAATTCCCTATGATACACCTAGGGTGCCAAACACATCAGTTAACTGCCAGTCTTGGTAAAGCGAAATATAAATGATAAAAAATAATATTTCAATGGTAGCATGCTCAAGTGATCTAGTTAATTGGAGGCAGAAACCTCAGGTTTGCCCATCTACATTCCTAAATAATAATACCCTTTTCTCAGATAATAAATAACATTAATAAATAAAGAATAAATTCCAGAAACCAGATCTTAAAAAGTAATTCATAAAACTTGACTTAAACAATAAAGACAGCTCTGATACAGATTAAATATGTAGAGGTCAAGACAATGCACAGACAATATAAAAATAACAGTCAGTTATACAAGATAGAATACTTGTAGAAGGATCTGATCTGCAGCAAACAAATACCTACTATGTCTCTTGCTGAAGAAATATTGGAGCTAACTATACTAATTTAATATAAAAGGCAGAATTCTAACAGAAAACATCAGAGATCTGTCACTAACATCTCTCATCTTCACACTGACTTCAGTCCTAGCTATATGCATCTCTGCTCATCATTCTGTTTCAACAGAAAGTTGAGGGAATTATGTACATCATTTATTTTTCAAAGAAGGTAATTAATTTGTATACTAATGACTGCTTCCACAGTTCTGCTCAGCTGTCTGTAGTACATTGTACAGTGTAATTGCATTTTTATGGCCATTTTTTTTTTCTGATTCCACACTCTTGTGTGTGACTTCATTACAAGCAATAAGGTCCTTCCTGACACAGATTAAGTACAAAGCTGCATCTTACATTTCAATTGCAGTTTTCATGCATTTCACTTACTTTTTTATCTTTTGTTTTACTGGGTAAAGGTCAAACATTCTCAAAGCACAAAAAGCATGCATATTACAGATTACAAAGCTTAAATATAGCTTCAAAAAGGGACAGCACTCATAGGTTCATAGGTTCATAGGTAGGTACTATGCTATCAGCCTTGGGGCCTATATAAGCCTAGAAAAAAATATTCCCTGGCTTTCACCACCCTAGAAAATTATTTTCCTGTGGCCCTATCAAGCAGTGCCACAAAAGTGATCCCCGGGGTGAATTTTCTATTTCCCATCCAGTCATCAAGATTTTTCTTAAAGAGGGCCAATGAGGAGCTTTGCTTGACATGAATGGGTAGTATGTTCCAGAGTATGGGAAGTCTCTGGAACAGGAATCTATCCCTTCAGCATGTTCTGTTTATTGTGGTGACAAGGTTTAGGTCCCTGGAGCATGTGCTTCGAAGAGATTTGGATTTCTTTAAGTGTAGCATGTCCGACAGCTCTGGGTTTGACATAGCTTTGTATGTTAGGCAGAGATCACCTCTGAGTTGGTGATATGCAAAGGAGTAGAGCTGGAATTTTTTGAGACGGTCTGTGTATGGCATCTGTTTGAGGCCGGTAATCCTCTTAGTAAGGTATTTCTGTGGCCTTTCCAATTGTTGTAGGTGTCTTGTGAGATACATGCCAAATGGGGCATTGTACTCTATAATGGGTTTGATGAGGGATGAGTAGAGAGGAACAATGACCTCCTTTTTTGTAGAGGAGAACCCTTTTGTGAAGAGGTAGGCCACGTAGAAGGATTTCCTGACTACTGTGGCGATATGGTTATCAAAGGAGAGACTATTGTCCACCTGTGTCCCAAGGTCTCTTATCACACTTTCAGTGTTTAGTGAGCTACCGCCTATGTGGTAGATCATGGGTACCGAGTTTTTCCCAAAGGGATGACAATGCACTTTTTGGCATTGAGCTTGAGGCCATGACTTTGACACCAAGCATCTGTCTCTGTGAGGCCCTTTTGTAGAATGTCTACATCATTAGGTGATTTTATTATGGCTCCCAGTTTGCAGTCATCTGTGAACTTTGTTAGCCAAAGACCTTCTGTGTTGGCCTGCACTTCAGAGAAGTAGATGCCGAACAGGAGAGGACCCAGGACCGAACCCTGTGGTACTCTACTCGTTACTGGTCTGAAGTCAGACTTTGAGTTGGCTACTTTTACTGTGTGAGTTCTGTCAGTGAGCCAGTTGGCCACCCATCTTGTGACATATGGATTTATGCCCAGTTTAGTGAGTTTATCTATAATTCCAGATTGGGGAATAGTATCAAAAGCCTTGACGAGGTCAGGATAGGCTGTGTGCACTATCTTGCCCTCATCTACGGCTCTAGTGACTGCTTCAAAGAAGTCAATCAGGTTTAGTAGACATGATCTACCTTTTACAATCCCAAACTGAGTGGAAGCCAGGGTTTGGAGGTTACCTATGTCTTTGTTTATAAGCTCCAATATGATACTTTCCATGGCCATACAGACCAGTGTCGTCAGGCTAATGAGGCGGTAGTTTCCATGGTCTGTGGTGGTGCCCCCTTTGTGGAGTGGTATAACCGTCACTGTGCACCATTCAGTAGGCACATAGCCTGAGGTGAGGCTATGATTGAACATGGTACTTAGGTGGGGTGCCTGTTCGTTCTGTAGTTCATGCAGTATGCAGCCTGGGATGTTGTCTGGTCCCATGGATGCTGTGTTCTTGGCTTTGGAGAGTGTGGTCTTTACTTGTTCATCTATGATTACAGGGGCTTTGCATTCTTCAAGTATTAAGATGGGGCCTTTGGAGGGTGAGGGGGGTAAAGTTAGCACTGAAACTATTTGCCAGGATGTTGGCAATATCAGTTGGTTCTGTATATTTAATGCTATTGTCCTGTAGCTCAGAGTAGATCTGAGTGTTGCCACTGAGATTCTTGACATAGCTGTAGAATGCTTTGTGGTTGTCTTTGGAATCAGTGGTGATTTTATTTTCATAACTGGCTTTGGAGGATTTATGAGGGATCTCAGCTTCTTACTGAAGCTGACCAGGGAGTTCCTCCAATCTTGGGATTTTACTCTTTTTTGCAACACTTTTTCCTTCTGTTGCAGAGTTTGTTTATGGCAGGGGACCATCAGATTGGCTTCTTTTTTTTGGAGGATAGTGTCTTGGTTCTGTTGGGGATGGCACATTCCATGCACTCATGTATGTGCTTATACAGTGCATTTGTGTAAGATTTGGCAGTCGTACCTCTATTTTCCGTCTGCATGGGTGTCGTGAAATTTGCCACTTCTGTCTTAAGAAGCATGAAGTTGGCTTTGGAGTACTTTTTGATGGTGGTTTCCTTAATGGGGTGGTGGGGATGGGATATGGATGTCTAGGGTGATTAGCTTGTGGTCAGATCTGACCAGCGAGGAGTTGACCTCTGGCGTGTAACACTGGTTACCCATATTGGTAATGACCAGGTCCAGGATATTGCTGCCCCTGGTGGGGGTATGGAGAGGCTGATCCAAGGTACTGGAATTTATGAATTCCAGAAAATGTTGAGTGAATGAGTTGGTATATGAGTAGTTTTCCCAGCTGATGGTGGGGTAGTTGAAATTGCCCATAATTAAGGTATTGGGTTGTACCTTAATATTTTCCAGTATCTTAAGAAATGAAGAGTGGGAATCCTGGGGCATGGTGGGGGATCTGTAACCAGCTACAACCTGAATTAAGAACTAAAAATGACATCACATTTTAAATAAGTTTTCTATTCTGGTACCACAGAAGTGCAAGATACAGAGGGGTTTAGTGAACTGGACAGTATCAAAATAAAAAAGGACTATTGAAAAACAGTCGGTATCTTTTCTGGGTCCAGTACTTAACAGCGCGTTTGCTCCTGATGTGTTTGATGGAACAGAGAACAAGATCAGCCTATTGGTAAATCAAGGGAAGTCCTAAGGAAGGACTTGGAATGTGAAGAGACTGCTTAAGTGGGCAGAAAGGGAGCAAGTGAGGTTCAGTGTGGGCAAATGAAAAATACTGCACACCACCTGTGTGTACACAGCAGTCGTGATGTGAATAACGGATAAAACTGGAAACTGATGGTAAGAGAGCAGGAAAATGATCTTGTTTATTGGATCACACCTGGAATAGACCACCAAGAGTGGAATAAGAGGGCAGTGGTACCAGTAAACAGAATGCTGGGGTGCATCCTCAGAGGGATAGGCTTTTATTGGGTCACACTCAGGCCACAGCTTGAGAACTATATGCAGGTTATACAAAAAGAAGGACATCAGACTACTGGAAAGAATTTGGATGAAAGCCACCAGAAGCATGTAAGGGACAGAGATGAAGCATATATCTAAAGAAATTGTAGCTTTTCTCACCAGAGACCAAAAGAGATGGAAGGATTGGCAACACTAAACTATATCTATATCTATATGTATATCTATATCTATATTTCTTATATGTATGACTATAGTGATCTATATATCCATATCTATAGTGATAATCTTTATCTATTTAGTTATCTATCTATGTCTGTGCATGCATACATGCTCGAGCGTGTGTGTGTGTGTGTGTGTGTGTGTGTGTGTGTGTGTGTGCGTGTGTGTGTGTGTGTGCGTGTGTGTGCGTGTGTGTGTGTGTGTGTGTGTGTGTGTGTGTGCGTGTGTGTGTGTGTGTGTACACCTGTGTGTGTGTGTGTGTGTGTGTGTGTGTGTGTGTGTGTGTGTGTGTGTGTGTGTGTGTGTGTGTGTGTGTGTGTGTGTGTGTGTGTGTGTGTGTGTGTATATCTGTGTGAGTTTGTATGCTTTCCATTACAAAAGACTGTGAGACATTCTGTAAAACATAACTTTGGTGATCATAACTGCTCTTATCTTGGATATAACCTCTGTGCTAATGGCTGAGATCAGAAAAACATTCTTTGCATGGGGTAAGACTCCCTGCACCTTAAACAACACCTGAAATTAATATATGCTAACTCCACAGTTGCATAATATTTAGAAAGGGGAAAAATTCCCCTAAGCAGTGCAAACAGTTTCTGCATCAGTCTGTATATGGATCCTTGTGATGAGATTGAAATGCATGCTTGCTGAGTGCATGTTATTTGAATCTAAGTGATTGAATAACATGCACATCAAAAGTTTAGTGTGCTTGTTATGTGTTAACAGTGGCAAACTTGCAGAATACCAGGTAAAGTATTTTCATATTTCTTGTGGTACTGTGTGAGCTTGGTGTTAGTATATCTAAGTTAGTGGGGATATGGGAGCATTTTCCCCCATGAGGAGATGGGGATGAGGCCTTGCCCCCTGCAGAAAGTAGCAAAAATGACATTTTGCTGCATTTTTTAATAATTCTGTCTTGTTGATGTTTTTTACTTTGACAGATGAAATTTGAGATAATTTGATTACAATGGTTTGCCTACAATGTGTACATAATATATATATATATATATATATATATATATATATATATATATATATATATGTGTGTGTGTGTGTGTGTGTGTGTGTGTTTGTAGTATATATATAAAATTGTGTATATGTGTGTGCATGAGCATTTCTGTGTCTTCATATATACAGCGAGAGACAGATAAAGCTAGATAGACTCCCTCTCTCTCTCTCTCTCTCTCTATATATATATATATGGATCTAGGGCTTTTGCACGAAAGTGCAAAAGCCCGAATCCATTATCACCGAACACACTTTAACTAAACGCTTTTCACTGAAAAAGCGCTTTTGTTAAAGTGCGTTAAAAAAACAAGCAAAAAAAAAAAACAAATCTACATTTATGCAGGGGGCAAGCCCCCCTGCACTCCCCATGTGGGGGGCTGTGACCCCATCCCCCTTCTTTAATATTCTCACTCCAAGATCGCATTACAGTGGAGAAAAGGGAATTTTCCCTTACCCGCATCATAGTACAATCTCCGGAGCAGGCATACTTATGCGAAAGTGCTTTTTCAGTGAAAAGCACTTTCGCGTAAATATGCCCCACCGATAATCATTTGGTGAAAAATGTTTTCGGGGATCTGTACGGATCCCATATATATATATATATATATATATATATATATATATATATATATTTATATTTATATTTTTATCTATATGTTTAGATAGGTATAAAGCAAAAAAGTGAAAACTGGTTGTACAGGAATGATATTGGCATAAGAATTATGAAAATAGACTGTCATAATTCTTATGTAAGATCCATATCAGATATCACTTTGCTTTCTTATTAAAAATAAGAAAACAGGTTTCAAGCTGGTTCCAGCCTATGTGATACTATCCATTATTAAAAATGAAGGGGAAAAAAACACTAAAATGGTTGTGGGGCACCTTGAGGTCCTTACCTGTTTTAAAGCTGATGGTTGAATAGAAAAGCTATTGATTGAATAACAGTGTACTTCATCTGTGTGGCAGCGTGAGATATGTTACAACTTTTAGTTAGGTTCATAGGTGTGTACTAGGCTAATGGCCCTGGAGCCTTTACAAGCTTAGCTCATAGAAGTGCCCTGGCATTATGCCACCCAATGTTAGTTCCCAATTCCTCTATCAAGTAGAGCCACTGGAGTGAACCCCCGGGTGAATTTTCTATTTCCCATCCACTCATCAAGTTTTCTCTTGAAGAGGGCCAGTGAGGTGCCCTGCTTGACATTCATGTGAAGTCTATTCCAGAGCATGGGCAGTCTCTGGGTTATGAACCTGTCCCTCCAGCATGTTCTGTTGATTGTGGTAATGAGGTTGAGGTCTCTGGAGCATGTGGTGTGGAGGGATTCGGATTTCTTTAGATGCAGTATTTTTAACGGAGCTGGGTCAGACATGACTTTGTAAGTCAAGCAGAGATCGCCTCTTAGTAGATGATATGAGATAGCGAATAGCTGGAGGTTTTTGAGTCATCCCTGTATGATATGTGTTTAAGGCCTGGGATCCTCTTCATGAAGTACTTTTGTGGCCTTTCCAGCTGTTGCATGTGTCTAGTGAGGTACATGCCAAATGGGGCATTATACTCTATGACTGGCCTAATGAGGGAAGAGTAGAGAGAGATGATGACCTCTTTCTTCCTGGATGCAAAACCCTTGCTAATGAGATGTGCCACATAGAAAGACTTTCTGACCACAGTGGCAATGTGGTGGTTGAAGGAGAGGTTGCTGTCAACTAGGGTTGCCAGCTGTCTGTTTTTTGACCGGACTGTCCAGTTATCTGACAAATTGTCCGGCTAGAAATTTCAATCAAAACCAGACTTTTGGTTTTAAATTTTGCGGCACTGATGTCATCACATGCTTGGCTACCAGCCTGTTGGAATTGAGCTCAATGAACTCACTTCAGGTAGTGCGAGCGGGAAGCAGAAGCCCAGCATGTAGTCCGAGCGGGAAGCAGAAGCCCAGCATTAACCGACTTTGGATATTATTTCACTTCGGGGAATTCATTAACTTGACTTACAGGAAGGTAGCAATTTCAGAAGCCAGCACAAAGGTAGTGTGTGTGTGATAAGACGGGTTTTCTTTTCAGATGCCAACATTTGAATGAAGTGTGTGTGTTTTATGTGTAAGAGAATACCTGGAGAGAACTAATATTTACTTCTGCTACAACAAAATGTTCACATGCATTTGAATTCATTAAATCAAGCACCAGTTTCTATACTATCACATGCATTGTGTAAGTAAAAGAGAATATGTTAAATGCTGGTTAGGTGATTATGACTGGTTAAACATTGTTATTTAAAACTTTGTTATCTCTAGAAGGAAGTTACTAAATCTGAAGTGCATAACTTGGAGACAAATCACAATAAACAAGATGCAAACAGGGCTCTGGATTACATGGATGATTGATAGAGGAGTTCTTCCCACTACATAATAATAATTTTTTTTGTGTCCATGTTTCTGTTTTGGTTGTTGGGTGAACTGTGCATTATACTGAACTTTTGCTTAAACATTTGGAGAGTACTTTTTTTGGCAACGTGTTGTATAGCTGAATGTCAAGAATGTTTAGTTTATAGTTAGCACATCCAGTAAATCATGCATCACACATGCACACACACACACACACACACACACACACACACACACACACACACACACACACACACACACACACACACACACACACACACACACACACACACACACACACACACACACACACACACACACACACACACACACACACACACACACACACACACACACACACACACACACACACACACACACACACACACACACACACACACACACACACATACACACACCCCTATCTCTCACTTGTCTGACTGTTCATGGTGGTCCACTGCATAGTCCAAATGTCTTCTGGTATTCAAATTCTACCCACGTGGAAGACAAAGATGTAAACAATCTTGGCTTCTGCATCTGTGTGACCGGACATGAAGGGCGTTCTTAAAGAAGAATGCCCTTAAAAAAAGTTTTTTTTTTCTATTTATAGTGTGGGTGTGGAAGTAGACTTTTATGATGGAAATGTTCTGAATTGGACAGTTTTGTCATTATTGGTTCATGCATTTTATTTCATTGCCTACAGTACAGTCTACTGGAAAAATGTTCAAACAATAAATTTAAAATGCACTCTAACAAGTGTGCTGTATTATACAAGGAATATAATTTAATAAAATCAGGAAGGTGTATCAAAGAAAAGAACACGTATGTTTCTTGTTTTGTGTGCAAGGGGCCTATGATTTGCAAACAAACCAAAGGTAATCTTTATCTACTCATGGCCATGCATTTTCTTTGGATGTGGTGTGGGTTTCAATGCTCTTTCAATGAATGTGAGTTTCAAGGGTAGAGAAGTTTTAATGCCATTGCCAAGTTTATTTTCATTGTGAGACAGTATTGCTTTGTTTACCAGATGTCTGTCAGTGTTTGTGCATCGTTTTGCTGTAAAATGTAAAAAATGAAATCCAAATAATCATTGTAGAAGAGTAGTTTTAATGCTAAGTCTGTTTTCATTGTGAGACTGTATTGCTTTCTTTAGCAAATGTGTATCAGTGGTTTGTGCTATAAAATTTGAAATAAATGTTTTAAATTAAATCCAAATGTCTGTAATCACTGTAGAAGTAAAGCAGAAGACAGTATGCACAGTGAGAGTTTTTAACAGTGTTTATGGCAACTGGGGAGAAATCGGCTAAAAGCAGGCATCTGGAACAGAAAAAGAGGGCGTTCCCATCAGCTGATGTCACAGTGATGTCACAAAATGGGTGGAGCATGTCTGGGAGAGGGGGTGGGAATGGATGGAGTTATGGGTGATGTGAGGGGCATGACCTTAGTCTGGTTTTAGCCACAAAGAAAGCTGGCAACCCTACTGTCAACCTGTGTCCCCAGATCTCTTATAACACCTTCAGTGTTCAGTGGGCTCCCATCAATGTGGTAATTAATGGAAACTGAGTTTTTCCCAAAGGGGATGACGACGCATTTTTTGGCAGTAAGCTTAAGGCCTTGGTTTCGACACCAGTTATTGGTCTTAGTGAGGCCTTTCTGTAGGATGTCTACATCACTTGGGGAGTTAATAATAGCTCCCAGCTCGCAGTCATCTGTGAACTTGGTCAGCCAGAGTTCCTCTGTGTTGGCCTGGACTTCTGAGGATTAGATCTCAAACAGGAGAGGACCCAGGACTGATCCCTATGGGACTCCACTTGTGACTGGTCGGCAGTCTGACTTGGAGTCTGCTACTTTCACACGGTGGGTTCTATCTGTGAGCCAGTTTGCAACCCACCTAGTGATATAGGGGTTTATGCCTAGTTTGGTGAGTTTATCAATAATTCCTGAGTGGGGAATGGTATCAAAGGTCTTGGCCAGATCAAGGTAGGCTGTATGAACTGCCTTGCCCTCATCCACAGCTCTGATGACTCAAAGAAGTCAACCAGGTTGAGCAGGCATGATTTACCTTTCACAAAACCAAATTGTGTGGGATCTAGAGTTTGGAGATTCCCTATAGCCTTGTTAATTAGGTCCATGATGATGTGCTCCATAGCCTTACATAGCAGACTCATCAGGCTAATGGGGCGATAATTCCCAGGGTATGTAGTCAATCCCCCTTTATGGAGAGGGATGACTGTAGCAGTGTACCATTAGGTAGGGACACAGCCTGAGGTGAGGCTGTGACTGAACAGGGCACACAGATATGGTGCCAGTTCACTTTGTAGTTCATGCAGAACACATCCAGGGATACTATCGGGTCCCATGGAAGCTGTATTCTTGGCCTTGGACAATGCAGCTTTAACCTGTGCTGCAGTAATGCTGGTTTCCTGGCATTCCTCTATTATTGTGATTGTCCTTTAGGGGGGGAGAGAGGGGTAAAGTTGGCACTGAATCTGTTGGCCAGTATGTTGACAATATCTGTTGGTTCAGTATAGGAGTTGCCATTATGCAGTAACTCAGAGCAAACCTGGGTATTGCTGTGGATAACTATAGAAGGCTTTGTGTTTTTTTTTTTTTAGTGTTTGCCACAATTCTGCCTTCATAGATGGCTTTAGAGGTTTTGATGAGGGATCTCAACTTTTTGTTGAGGCTAATAAGGTAGTTTTTCCAGTCTTGGGACTTCACCTTTTTCTGCAACAGTTTATTCCTTCTGTTGTAGAGTTTATTAATGGCAGGGGACCACCAGATTGGCTTCCTTTTTTGGAGGAGAGAGCATCTTGGTTCTGTTGGGCATGGCTAGTTCCATGCATTTATGTACATTTTCATACAGTCCATTTGTGTATGATTCAACAGTCATGCATCTAGTTTCCATTGACATGGGTACTGTGAAGTTAGCCACCTCTGTTTTTAGGAGACCAAAGTCAGCTTTGGAGAAGTTTATCATAGTGGTTACCTTTGCGGGGGGGTGTGGGTGAGATGTGGATTTCCATGGTGATTAGATTGTGGCCGGATCTAACCAGGGAGGAATTGACTATTGGTGTAGAGCAATGGTTTCTCATGTTAGTAATAACCAGGTCAAGGATGTTGCTTCCTGTAGTGGGGGTAAGAATGAGCTGGTCCAGGGCATTGGAACTAATGAATTCCAGGAAGCGTTGAGCCATTGTATTGGTGCATGAGTAGTTTTCCCAGTTGATGGAGGGGTAGTTGAAGTCACCTAGTATGAGAGTGTTGGGTTGGACCCTAATAGTTTCCAGGGTGCTTAGGAACGTGGAGTGAGAGTCTTGGGACATGGTTGGGGACCTATAGCAGGCTACAATCTGAATCACCATCTTACCCAATGTTAGTTGTACCTAAAGTATCTCATATGCGTTATGCTGGGCTACTAGTCTGGAGGTGTGCATATCCTTTATGAATATGGAGACACCACTGCCAGCTTCGGTCCATGTTCTGGGACTGAAAGGTGTGGAATGTGTTATAGCCTGGTAGCACAAGGGTGCTTTCTGCTGCTTTAAACCAGGTCTCTATAAAGTACAAATGTCAATGTTCTCCATTTTGAGGAGTGCTTCTAGCAAGTGCATCTTGAGATTTAGACTTCTAGCATTGAGCAGCATGACTCTCAAATTGCATTTATTTATCGCTGTTACAGTGATAATTTGGTCTTTGGAACATCACCTAAAAAGGCACTATAGGCATGGCAAGTGCCTTAGCCAGTATCTGGAAATACAGGGGTGACAGATGCAGGCCATCTCTGGCAAAGCATCGAGGTCTGTCAATCATGCCATCCCAAGCAGACAGATACTGGATCCCCTTAGAATGACACCAGAAACTTAGCCAATTGGTAAAGTCAATAATTTTCTACTTGTACTGCGGTATCATTCTGGGTGATGGTAGGATGCTGCTCAGGGCTAGGGTCATACCTGCCTGGGCCACATAATCCAAGAGCTCATCCATGTCTCTTTTCATGTAGTCCAGTGAAGTGCATCTCATGTCATTCACACCCACATGGACAGTGACAGAGTCATACTTGTACTTGTTATGGAGTGACCTGAGTGCATGTGTTATGTCTTGGATTCTGGCACCTGACAGAAAGCTGACTGTTACCTTCTCCTTATTCAACCTAGTGAGTTTGACATCAGTGTGCCTCATTATCGAATCACCTATGATTAGAGTATTGTGCAAGCTGTTTTGCCTTAGGGGCTTAGGCTGAGAGGCACACTGTGTAGGTGAGCTATGTGTCTTGTGGTTTGTGCTGTGTTTTCATGGTAGAGTGCGTTTCTGCCTTGCAGGTCTCTGTGTTTAGGTAGATTTCTGTTGAGAGCCTCCGTGAAGGTGGGTGTGTGGTTTGTGTTTTATGTGAGAGCTGTGATGGTGGGTGTTCTGGAAGGCTATGTGTTGCATGTGGTGTGGTGCAGGTGTTGACCATCTCCACTTGACCAGCTATTCCAGTCTTGACTTGAGAGTGTATGTTTCCAGTTTGGATATATAAGTGCATCTCTCACAAGTCTAAGTATTTGGTGGTAAGAGGAGAGGGTTGTCTGTATACATTACGCAGTTGCTAAACTGCCTCAGAATGCCCACGTTCATCAGGTTAATAGAAGAAAGCACAGGGAACTGACCTTTAGACATGCCAGGAGGGATGGTCATTATTACTAAGTACTGGAGCTGTTTTCGTATATATTCCTCTTACAGGAAAAATGTCACTCAAGGTGTCTGAGTCTGTACAGAGCACTGCCAAACACTCAAGGGGAAACTAATATGTAGACCCTGAAAATTTACAGCTCTTACTTGTTTTGCATTACAGTTTCCTGGTGACTGGTGATTGATGTCTGTGTGGCTGTTGTGGCAGTATTTTGTTCTCTTGTTTTTGAACAGATTTATATATTGGTACATCCTTTTAACAGATTTTCCTCATTGTTGGAGGATATGCAGAGTGATCTTTCCCATATTCACACTGGCTCCCAGCAACTCTAGTCTGGATAATAGGCTCATTTTTTACTAACCTACTATTAGTCATTTTTCCCATTGTAGCATATGCCTGTTCTAATCAGCTTTTAGCTTAACCTACCTTTACTACATGGTTGTATGTTGCCTCTTGCTAAATAGCAATTTAATGAAGTGTTTATTGTATCTTAACAAAATTACCTAAGGTAGAGAACTGTTTTGGAATTTTGCTCCATAGGTCCTAAAATTGTTTCCCCTGTGGCAAGAGTTTCTCACTTTTTGAACACATTATTTTTGCCAAAGCAGCACTGGGTACTGTTATACAAGTCACAGATCCATTTTCAGCTGTTCTGCAGGGATGTATGATATAGCCCCAATAAGTGGCCTCACACACATTATCATAACTGGCATAGACAAGATGATACATGCTGGATATTCTCTAATATTTGAGCAAAAATATGTCTCCAGTGTGAAGGTATGATGCATTCAAAGTTGAGTTGTAGTTTTAAGAGTTAAATTCCTTAATTTTTCCCCCCAGCAGTTACTTTCTTACTTTTCTTCACTCTTAGAGTCCAAGGAATTTACTTCTAAGCTTGTGACTTATTGGTCTTCAAGAAACTTGATTTTAATATTCCAATATGGATATTTAACTGCTGTTATATGAATCGGCATTATTTTTGAAAAAGCTAATGATTAATTTATTCTAATTATAAGAAAAGGATTACTCTATAACCTTAGAATGAGTTGTGCATTTGCAGTGTATTAGCCCTTGGTAACATTAAAAGTATCCCCTTGCCAGTCAACCTAGCCTGGGTTCTGCTGAAGGATCAGAGTATAGGATTTTGATTGGCTGGTTTCTGCAGTGGTGTAAGCTTGATTTTGATTGGACAGCTTCTGTGAAGTGGAGCCTTACAGACTAGACTTCAAATAACCAGAGGTGTGTTCAATTTGTTTCTCTTTAATACTGTGCTACTGGCAGAGCTATGTGCAACCCAGAGGTGATAACAGAATGCTACCAATAGGGAGGAGAAGGCTACAATGTTTTTTTCCATCTGGGTTTAGAGGACTCAGTGGCTTCCTATACCATGATGACAGTATATTACCCACTTGTTAAAACAGTTTTCCAGCTTGGGTTCTATTAGAGGGCTGGACTTTGATTGTCTGGCATTTGTGGGAGTATAAGCTGTTTTTAGACTGGCCATCTTTTACAAAGGAGGAGCCTTATAGACCTTAAATTAACAGATGTTTATACAGTTTTGCTCTCTTTGGAGTTGAGGTGATGACAGTGTGCTAATGCTAAAATCTAAAAAAAAAAAACATAGCAGAAGACTAGCAGTAGGATAGTTAAACACCTATGGGATAACAGGTAACAAATGGATAGCATTGCTAGGCTTAAAATGACTTGCTAGGGATGATAGCCTAGTATTCTCTTATGAATCTATGAAATTCGGAGAAGGAGAAGAACTCAAGAGTTCCTGTCTATCTAGGTTCTGACTGATGCAATGCACAGTAAACACTTCTGTAACTTCCTAGAACTGGGTCTGCAGTGTATTAGTCACTGATGAGAGAGGAGGCTCCATGTGCCAGCTACTTAAATGTGGGTTCCTTTGAAGAACTGGAGTATCTAATTTTGATTGGCAACTTTTGCCACTGGCATAAGCTTGATTTTAATTGGCTGTTTTTTGCAGGACTGGAGCCTTATAGACTTTAAATTACAAGAGGTTGGCTCTGTCTAGCACTTTTCTGTTCTCTGTTCAGCACCAATGAGCAGTGGAAATCCTGTTGTGTAAAAGCAGCACAAAAGCCTAGTATAGAACAGATAAAGCAACCTCTATACCTCATATACATAGACATATGCATGATGTCAAAAATTTGGTTTGAATGTCTTGAGAATATTCCTTAGATACCTGGTGTCAATGCCTACCATTTCTTTATACTATCCACTGTGTGACTCTGTCTTTATTCATAATCCCTTTACCTCACACCAAATCCAGGAAGACAACAGTTGAGAATTACTTCACATTTTGGCAACTATAACTACATCAACCTTTAATATTATGGCCTACTCCAGAACCCCCACCATGACCACCACTGCCGATGAAAAATAGTTTCACAAATTGGGTTCCCAAACTTTTGAAACAAACACAGCTCTGCTGAGTAGTTCCAACTATTCATCCATAAACTGGTTACTCTAAACCATGAGTAACACAGATGCTCAGTATTCCTGGACATTATTAATGCCTAATCAATTGACCGACTAGTACCCACCTATGTCTGAGGCCCAAACTGTCTAGATTTGGATCAGATTTATATGACACCATTATGCACCATATCTGTAGCTATCCTTTCACTGATTAAGGCTGTAATCTTTGCGTATTTTTGATAAAAATCACAGACAAGGTAATTTTGTATCCCAGAGTCTTCTGTTTTTTTTTTTCCCAAGGCAAACTTCCTTTTGCCTTAGCTCTTGAGAAATCTAATGGCTCCCAACCCATGAGGACTCCATAGCAAGCATAGCTGCTCACTGCACCGATTTCTACTGCCATTTAACCCCCTGAATGGAGATCTCTCTTCCCACTTATCATAAATATAATGGCAAATTAAAAAACAAACCCCTTTGGTGGAAGCCCAGCATTAACAAACTTAACAAAAGAAAAAAATTACATGGCTGTAAAATAAGCTCCAATCCCCCCACTTAAAAAGTTAAAGAAATAAAACTAAAGATAAAGACCTGTAAAGCCAAATATGAGATGAAAATTGCTACCAATTGTAATGATAACCTCAAAGCCTTTTTCAACTATATCAAAAGCAAGACTCAGTACTGCACTGAGTTGATATCAAGTGGCACATCTCACTATAACCCACAGTTTATTGCTGATGTGCTAGGCAGAGAAATTCAGCTCAATCGTTTACACCCTCTTGCCACTCTGGTGGCATAAAAGGATAAAGCCCTGATAAAGGCCCAGTCAACCTTGGTTTGTTTACTGGCTCAGGCAACTGACTTAGTGGCAGGGAAGGATGGGCGTGACTGTCTCAGGTGGGAGGGCGTTCAATGCTGTTGTTCCCTTAGGAAAGGCATGGTCCAAAGAGAAGAGTTACTGTGAGATGTAATCAAAGAGTGCAAAAGGCAGGGAAGGGAGTGGGTAGGGCATATAAAAGAACCCCTCTATGATGGATACAAAGACAGCTGAACCCCCAGGCCACTCTTAGGATCCTTGACATGCCCCAGAAATATTGGAGTAAGTCCGGGGGGGAGTAGGAGATAAGCTGGTGGACTTGTTGTGAATATGGGGCACTGGGGAGCTGGGCCAATTAAACAGTGTTTTCAGGGGACCAAAAAAAAAAATAAAATAACTTCCCCATCTGTTCACCTCTCACATTTCCTCCCACACCATCAAATCAGCAACATGCTTTTTCCAATATTACTGCAGAACAAGTATTAAAAGCCCTTCTCCTAAAACAAAACCACTATCTGTGTGGGTCAAGAAAACATGGCAGACTGTTTCCTTGTTAGTATGAAATGTTGCCTTTCTGATCACCTCATAAATCTGTACAACCCCAGGCTAGTATCTGGTCATTTGCTGGAAGTCTAGAGAAAAGCAGTGGTAATTCTACTCCACAAAGATGGCCAAATCACTGACCCTGGGAACTATTGACAGGTCATTGGATCATAGGAAGTTATTAGGCTAACAGCCCTAGAGACTTTTTAAGCCTGTCCATTCATGCCCCCAATGTTACCATTTATCAGTGTCCATGGACTAGAATGGCTTTGGTATATAGGTTCATAGGTTCATAGGTTCATACTAGGCTATCTGCCCAAGGGCATTTATAAGCCTAGCCCATAGTTATTTGGCTTTCGCCACCCCTTTAGTTTGAATAAAACTATGCCTATTATTTTGCTGTGCCTCTGTCAAGCAGTGACACTGAAGTAATCCCTGGGGTATATCTGCGATCCCCCATCCATTGGTCAAGATTCCTCTTGAACAAGGCCAGCGAGGTGCTCTGCCTCACATGTACCGGGATTTTGTTCCACAGCATAGGGAGTCTCTGGGTGATGAATCTGTCCCTCCAGCACGTTCTATTAATAACCATGTCAAGGTTTAAGTCTCCGCCCTTGTGGTTCTGAGGGATCTAGATTTTTGAGGTGAAGCATATTCATCAAATCAGGGTTTGACATGGCCTTATATGTCAGGCACAGGTCACCTCTGAGCAAGCGGTATGAGACTGAATAGAGCTGGAGTTCTTTCAGTTGGGCAGCATAAGACATATTTTTGAGACCCTTTATCCTTTTGGTGAGGAACTTTTGGGGCCTTTCCAGCTGCTGCAGGTGTCGGGTCAGATACATATCGAATGGGGCATTGTACTCAATCATAGGTCTAATGAGTGATGAGTACAGGGGGGCAATGACCTCCCTTGATCTAGATGTGAATCCCTTCATGATCAGGTGGGCAATGTAGAAGGTTTTCCTAACTACTTTAGCAACATGAGTGTCAAACGAAGGCTACTGTCAACCTGGGTCCCCAGATCCCTGATGACTTCTTCTGTGCTCAGTGGATTGCCACCTATATGGTAGCTAGGGGTAACCTTGTTTTTCCCGAAGGGTATGACTATGCATTTCTTGGCATTTAACTTTAGGCCATGGCTCTGGCACCAGTTATCCATTTCTGTGAGGCCCTTCTGAAGGATATCTGTGTCAGATGTGTTTTCGACTATGGCCCAGTTTGCAGTCATCTGCAAACTTTGTCAGCCATAACCCTCCTGTGTTTGCTTGTACTTCAGAAAAGTAGATGCCGAACAAGAGTGGACCCAGGACTGAGCCCTGTGGGACACCACTTGTGACAGGCTTTGAGTCTGACATGGCTCCAGCAACTCTGACCCTGTGGGTTCTGTCACTTAGCCAGTTTGCAACCCATCTTGTGATGTATGGGTTTACATTCAAGCTGATGAGTTTTTGATGATACCTGAGTGGGGTATTGTGTCGAAGGCCTTTGCCAGGTCAAGGTAGGCTGTATGGACTGCCTTTCCCTCATCAATGGCCTTGGTGACTGTCTCGAAAAAGTCAACCAAGTTTAAAAGGCATGATCTGCCTTTAACAAAGCCAAACTGGGTTGGATCCAAAGTCTGCAAGTTCCCTATGTCTTTATTTATGAGTTCCATTATGATCCTCTCCATGGCTTTGCAGATAAGGCTTGTCAAGCTAATGGGATGGTAATTTCCAGGGTCGGTGGAGGCACCGCCCTTGTGAAGTGGGACCACAGTCGCCGTGCGCCACTCCTTGGGTATGCATCCTGAGGTGAGGCTAAGATTAAACAGCTGTCCTAACTGTGGGTTTAATTCCTCATTGAGTTCGTGGAGCACACAGCCGGTCCCATGGATGCTGTGTTTTTTGTTTTGGAGAGAGCAGTTCTCACCTGGGCGTTGGAGATGTTTGGGGTGCTACAATCCTCTGGTATAGATATCTCTCCTTTTGGGGGGGAGAGGAAGTTTGCACTGAACCTGTCAGCCAGTATGTTGGCAATGTGTGTAGGTTCAGTAATCTTCACATCATTTTGAACTAATTCTGAGCATATCTGGGAGTTTCCTCCTAGGTTTATAACATAGCTAAAGAAGGCCTTATGATTGTCTTTTGAGTCTTTGGCGATTTTTCTCTCAAAATTTGCCTTGGATGATTTTATGAGAGCTCTTAGTTTTTTACTTATAATGATCAAAGGTGTCTTACCTTTCAAGGATTTTGCTCTATCTTGTAGTAGCTTCCTCCTTTTGTTGTAGAGCTTGTTTATGGCTGGGGTCCACCAGACTGGATGCTTGCCTTTGGTACAAAGAGTCTTAGTTTTGTTTGGGATTGCCTGATCCATGCAGTCCTGTAGGTGCTGGTAGAAGGCATTTGTAAGTGATTCAGCGGTTTGAGTAATGTTTACCACTGGCTCAGGGGCCTTAAAGGAGACCACACTAGTTTTTAGAAGTGTGAAGTCGGCTTTTGAGAAGTTTTTCACTGTGGTCTTTTTTATTTCAGGTGGGGATGGGATGAGGACCTCCAGCGAGATTAGTTTATGATCTGATCTCACCAGTGAGGGGTATACTTCCAGTGTTGAACATTGCGATCCCATGTTCGTGATGATGAGATCAAGTATGTTTTCTCCTCTTGTGGGGATGGTGACTAGTTGTTCCATGGCATTTGAGTTTATGAACTCCAGGAACCTTTGGGCTAGAGTGTTTGGGCTTGAGTAGTGTCCCCAGTCTATATTAGGGTAGTTGAAGTCACCTAGTATGATGGTGTTTGGAGATACATTTATCCCCTCCATTGTTTTCAAGAAGGCCGTGTGAGGTTCCTGAGTTTGAGAGGGTGGTCTGTAACATGCTACAAATTGCAGAGCAGTCTTGCCTATGGTTAATTGCACCTGGATGGTCTCCGATGCATCGTGCGTTGCCACCAACCTTGAGGTGTGGGTGTCCTTTATGAATATGGACACCCCCCCTCCTTTCTTGGTGTTGTCCAGATTTTGGGGCCGGAACGCATGATATGAGGTGAAACCTGCTAGAGCTGGGGTGCTCTCAGGAGCCTTGAACCAGGTTTCTGTCACAGCACAGACATCGATGTTCTCCATACTGAGAAGGGCCTCGAGTGCGTGCATCTTGAGATTGAGACTTCTGGCATTGAGCAGCATTACCCTTAGTTTTTTTACTTTTTTGTGTTCTAGGGTGGTAGATTTAGAATTTGAGCCTTGCCTAAAAAAGGCACTATGGGGGTGGCAAGAGCCTTTGCCAATATCCGGAAGCGTAGGGGTGACAGGTGCAAGCTGTCCCTTGCGAAGGAGCGTGGCTTGTCCAGCATGTCATCCCAGGCAGACAGACATTGGATCCCCTTTGAATGACACCAGAATTTAAGCCAATTATTAAAGCTGATCATCTTATCACTGTATTGTGGCATCATTCTAGGTGAAGGTAGGATACTGCTCAAGGTCAGGGTCATACCTGCCTGGGCTACATAATCAGAGAGCTCCTCAATGTCTCTTTTCATGTAGTCCAAGGAGGTACGTCTCAGGTCGTTGACACCAGCGTGGACAATGACTGAGTCGTACTTGTACCTGCTGTTGAGAGACCTGAGTGCTTGTGTTATGTGGCGGATTCTAGCGCCCGACAGGCAGCTTACTGTGACCTTCTCCTTACTCAGTCTGGTGAGCGGGACGTCAGTGTGTCTGAATATGGAGTTACCTATGACAAGTATGTTTGGTGTTGTATTTGGCCTTAAGGGCAGTGACTGCTTTGCACACTGATTTTGTTGTTTATGTGTTGTTTGTGTGGTGTATTGAGTTTGCAGTTGCTTGGGTGTCTGCTTTGGAGGCCTCTGCTGTTTAGGTAAATTTTTACTCAGAGCCTCCGAGTATGTCTTAGTGTGTTTATGTGTTTGATTCAGTGGTGTGGTTGAGTTATGTGAGACTGGTATTGTGGTGTGTGTAGTTGCCTTCTCGTCCTGCCTGGTCTTGCCAGTCCTGAGTTGAGAGAGCTCAGCCTCCAGTCTGGCTAAATAGCTGCATCTCTCACAAGTGTTAGTGTTACATGGGAGGAGGAGAGGGTTGTCCGTGTACATGAGGCAATTGTAACATTGTCTCAGAATTCCCAGATTCACCAACTGGGCAGGAGAGGACGCCAGCATCTGACCCTTCGACATGCTAGAAAGAATTACGAGTTGGTATGAGACAGAAATGTAGTGGGCTTAGCAGGAAGTGGGCACTCCTGGGGTTTTGCTAGTGAGAGATTTGTATAATATAGGAGTGCTTGACCTGCAAAGAGAATGCTTATAAGACAAGGGATATGCTTATAAGACAAGTGCTGAGCTTTTGAGAAGAAAAGCTATTTGGAACAAGTGCTGCACTTTTTAGTGTAGGTGTAAACTGTTTAGGTTTCTAACAGAGCAGTTCTAAGGGAAAAATTGAAGAACAGACTTTCTGGAGCCAGAAAGAGTTTAACCTTGTTTAACCGGGCGCTGCCCGATGCTGCTCTAGTGGCAACTCCGCTTCATCGCTAAAGCACGTTAAAGCGTGCTTGATAGCAGGGGCTGGAAAGAAGCAGGAATAGACCCAAAAGGGAAAATAAAACTACAGTTTCAAGTCAGTAACCACCTCTACGGGGGCAGGGAAGCTGCTCAATGTTAGTCACTGCCACTGATCAACAGAGAGACCCTCCTCCAGCCCAAGCAAAAATGGCCTCACAGAAACTTTCAAACAGTTCAGGAACAGCAAGCCTGTAACTGAACTGTTAAAACACTCAGAAAAGAGAGGAAAAAGCAAGATTTTTTTTGTTTTTGTTTTTTACAGAGATAGCAGAGGTTCACAAGTAATATCAAGTTATAACACTGCAGTAAATGACCCCACACAAGAGTGCTAGGTCAAGGACAGAAAATATGCAAGTTTTAAGAAAAAACGATTTAAAATTAAGTGCAAACAGGAAATTCAGCAAACAGCTTTTGGTTGTGCTCTAAATACAGCTACTAATGCAGAAATCAAGTTTAACAAGCCAGCAAATGCTCAAGCTAGGCAGCTATGCAGAAAAACTTAGCAAATAAACAGAGAAAAAATACTTAAAATCTCAAAAGTGGCTCCCTTCTTCTCTCAGCGTTTTTTCCTCTTGGAGGGTGCTTCACCAACAGCCAACAAGCCTGAAAAGACGCCCAAACCACGAGGCAACTAGGTTTTAAGAGAGGAAGATGAAGGAGTTATGGAAATGACCCCTAGTGGCCAATGAAACTACAGTTTCAAGTCAGTAACCACCTCTACGGGGGCAGGGAAGCTGCTCAATGTTAGTCACTGCCACTGATCAACAGAGAGACCCTCCTCCAGCCCAAGCAAAAATGGCCTCACAGAAACTTTCAAACAGTTCAGGAACAGCAAGCCTGTAACTGAACTTTTTTAACTCTCAGAAAAGTGGGAAAAAGCAAGATTTTTTTTTGTTTTTGTTTTTTACAGAGATAGCAGAGGTTCACAAGTAATATCAAGTTCTAACAGTGCAGTAAATGACCCCACACAAGAGTGCTAGGTCAAGGACAGAAAATATGCAAGTTTTAATAAAAAACGATTTAAAATTAAGTGCAAACAGGAAATTCAGCAAACAGCTTTTGGTTGTGCTCTAAATACAGCTACTAATACAGAAATCAAGTTCAACAAGCCAGAAAATGCTCAAGCTAGGCAGCTATGCAGAAAAACTTAGCAAATAAACAGAGAAAAAATACTTAAAATCTCAAAAGTGGCTCCCTTCTTCTCTCAGCATTTTTTCCTCTTGGAGGGTGCTTCACCAACAGCCAACAAGCCTGAAAAGACGCCCAAACCACGAGGCAACTAGGTTTTAAGAGAGGAAGATGAAGGAGTTATGGAAATGACCCCTAGTGGCCAATAAAACTACAGTTTCAAGTCAGTAACCACCTCTACGTGGGGCAGGGAAGCTGCTCAATATTAGTCACTGCCACTGATCAACAGAGAGACCCTCCTCCAGCCCAAGCAAAAATGGCCTCACAGAAACTTTCAAACAGTTCAGGAACAGCAAGCCTGTAACTGAAGTTTTTTAACTCTCAGAAAAGTGGGAAAAAAGCAAGATTTTTTTTTTGTTTTTGTTTTTTACAGAGATAGCAGAGGTTCACAAGTAATATCAAGTTATAACAGTGCAGTAAATAACCCCACACAAGAGTGCTAGGTCAAGGACAGAAAATATGCAAGAAAAAAACCTGCATATGCCTGTGTCTCTGGGCATCTACAAGCTGTCCCTGTCCATAAGGGACACAGATGACAAGCCATGGGTGAATCTGTAATTTTCCATCCAATGGAACATTGAATAGGCTTAGGGAAGAGCTCTGTTTCACATAAATGGGCTGAATGTTCCAGAGAATGGGTCATCTCTGAGCCACATTCCTGTCCTTTCAACATGTTTTGTTTATGTCACAGATGAAGTTTAGATCCTTAGATCAGGTAATTCTAGTGCAGTTTGTTTTGTGAATGTGTTGCAGATCCATCAAGGCTGGATCAGAGAATGCCTTGCATGTTTGGCATAGATCATTCCTCAGTAGTCTGTAGGAGAAAGAGTACAGGGCCAGGGCTTTGAGGTGGGCCACATAAGGCATGTTATTTACACTCTGTATTCTTTTAGTGAGGAAACTCTATGGCTGCTCCAGCTGTTGCAAATGCCTGATCATGCCAAAGGGTGCATTGTACTTGATTACTGGTTTAATTAGGGCTGAGTATAGTTGGACTTTGCTCTTCTTAGATCTGGATGCCATGCCCTTACTTATAAGTTGAGTTTTGCACCACCTTGGGCACATGGTGATCAAAGTTTAGGTTACTGTCTACCTGAATTCCCAAGTCCCTTACCACTGGGTCTACTATTAGGGGAAGTTATCAATGTTATAATTTACAGGGGTGGTCATCTTCCCAAAGTGAATAATTATGTATTTTTTCACTGAGTTTTAGGTCATGGCTCTGACACCAGTTATTTGCCTGTGTCAGACCCTCCTGGAGGATATCTACATCTTTTGGGGATTCAATGATTGCTCCCAGCTTACAGTTGTCAGCAAATTTGGTCAGCCAAGGGCTCTCTACATTTGCCTTGACTTCAGAGAAGTATATTCTGAAGGGGGGGGGGGGGTCCCAGTACTGAAGCGTGTGGGACACCACTTGTAACAGGCGTTTTGGTAGAGATAGATTTTCCCACCCTAGCTTCATGTATTCTGTCTGTGAACCATTTAACTATCCATTCAGTCACACAGGGATTTATGCCTACATCTGTGTATTTGTCTATAGTAACTGAGTGAAGTATTGTGTAGAATGTCTTTGTCAGGTCAAGTCATGCTGTATGCACCATTTTTGCCCTCATTTTTGTCTCTAGCAACCTTCTAGAAGAAGTCCACCAGGTTTAGTAAGCCTGACCTGATCTTGACAAAACTGAACTGGGATGGGTCCAGTGTTTGAAGATGTCATACATCTTTGTTTAACAGGTCCACAATAATTATTTTCATGGCCTTGCATATAAAATTAGTCAAACTTATTGGTCTGTAGTTTCCTGGTACTGTTGACCTGGAACACACCAACTTTATTCACCACAGAGAATTCCTGTGACTAAGCGCTTTCACCATTGATTGTTTGAAAGTTCACAATCCTCTGTTTTCACCAGAAGAAAAATACTGCTTCCACACTCAGTTAAGTTAACTGGGTGTGGAAGCAGTATTTTTCTTCTAGTGAAAACAGAGGATTGTGAACTTTCAAACAATCAGTGGCGAAAGTGCTTAGTCACAGGAATTCTCTGTGGTGAATAAAGTTGGTGTGTTCCTGGTCGACTGTTGGGATAGTTTTTTCTCTTTCTCAGTCATTTTTCCCTGTTGGGATTTGTTTTGTGTTGTGTTTCCTGGTACTATTGATGGTCCCCCTTTGCAGTGGCGGATTTAGGCATGGGCGCAGGGGCACGCGCCACCTCCTTTTGTCCATTAGAACTTTTGTTCTTCATTTTTTTGTACCCTTTATGCTGTCCGTTTTCAAGTTATGTTTTTTTTTTTTTTAACTGTCATGGAGACAAAATCATATATGGAGTCCATTATGATCAATCTCTCCATGACAGTTAAAAAAAAAACATGGACGGTCCCGTACATTTTTTTTCAGTTCGGGTTCCTTTCAACCAATCAATGCTGTGAAAAATCGCACCTAACTCAAATACATTGGAGAAGCGATTGGAGGTTGCAGAGTCAGGTGATTTTATAATCTCCTCAATTGCTCCTCCAAATAATTCTCTGTTGTAGTTGAGTTAGGCGTGCTTTCATAAAAACTTCAGAAAGCATCCTGTTGGGTGAAACTTGTGGGAATAATATTCAATATTACTTATACTATAAGTGAGTCAGCAGTGACTGTGCAGAGTTCCAAACTCCAGCAACAAACTCTGTTCAACAAGTCTGTGAGAGGTATTTTTTTTATTTTTGTACCAAAGAGCCAATTGTTTGATTATTCAATATTTAAAAAGTTGAATATTTTGCACTGTGAGTCACTGACTGTTTGTAAGAGGACATTATACTGTAACACACAGACAAACATGTATGATGCAAATAATTAAAACTTATAAAGAGAGGGCTTTGACATTCCAGTCTACAATTAAAACTAGGCTTAGATGCATGAGGGAAAAAAATTCATAGCA